>NW_014012183.1:5407-15223 GCF_000611645.1 Monoraphidium neglectum
CCAAAATGATGGGGAGGGGGCCAGTCCCCCTATGTCACTCCTGATGGTGTGCGTCTGCGCTGCTTCCCAAGTCCTCCTGGGCCATGCTCAATAGCTCTGCGGACCTGAATGTTGTGATGCAGTGTGTTGACCGCGTGAACGTGCAACTATTGCAGTGTGGATGTCAGCACAAAACTGGGAGTTTTGTGGAACTCCCAGTTCGTCTTTCAGCAGTGTGGCTGTGTCCTTGTAGATTGTCCCCCCAACACCTTTCAGAAGGCCTATCAGAAGCGATGGCTGGGCCCCACCTGCCTCAGCCCCGTATGGCTGCCTGTGGCATGCCGTGGCCCATCACTGACACTGGTGCGCAACTGTATGCAAACTGCTGCATTTGCTGTCATCATATCTGAGCTTCGTACGTGCCTTTCTTCTGCTCACGGGGAGCACTCTGCAGTTTGAGGTTACAGCACTCTGAAACCTATGGCACCCAGGCAAATCCATGCAGGAACGACTCTGGCCCAAGCAAGGCGCAAGCCATACATTGCTTGCCGTGCATATGCAGCTCGCTGTCCAAGTGCACCTCGCAAAATCAGAGAGGGGTCACCAGTGCGCCACCATCAGCGGGCAGCCCAGGCCAGCCTCGCGGCTGGGCTGCTCAAGCCAACCCATGCCCAGCCCAGGCGCAAGGCTGTGGCGCTGCCCGGGCGGCCGCCTGGGCAGTGCAACGCCTGACCGCCGGGGCCAGGCCATGGCCGGCCTGGCCAGGCAGTATGCATGCGTTGCCGACCGGCTAATTGAGGGATAAGCAGGCTTTACCCCTCAATCGACCCAGACTAAAATTGAAAGGAAATGTGTGGGCGTGTTTGTGTGGTTGTGTGTGTGAGGTGTGCAGGACAAGAGGCAATGCAATGCAGGATCAGCGGATGGCTGTTGGAAAAAGTGCGCCACGCTCGTATGCAAGGAGAGAGCTTCATAGACACGACAACTGCGTACTGTGCTCGGGGTATAGCGGAAAGCTGCGATCCCTCCAGGGCAAGCAGAGTGCGCGCATGAAGCTTGCTTGCAGTGCTGCCCAGCACCAGGGGGGGGGGCGCAGCTCATTGCTGTTTGTGCGCCTCCATACCACTGGCAGGCGTGAAAAAGTCATCAAAAAAAACTATCAGTTCAGCCGGGCAGTGCGGGCGTGCGTGCACGAGCCCCAGTCCATCAGCCTGGGGGCTCATGCGTGCAATCAGATGCCCTTTGGCACGAGCACGCGGTCCACGCCGTGGATCACGCTCTGGCCCGCGAATATGTTGATGCGCTGCGCGGTAGCCGCCGGCCCGCCGGTCGGGACCACGACCAGGCGCCCAACCTTGGTATTGGAAGGGGGATCCTCGATTGCCTTGACCTCCACCCTCAGATCTTGCCCCTTGAGGAGCGTCTTCAAGACGTCGCCGTTCTTGAAGCCGACGGGGACGAGCCGCGCCGGGCCCGGGACTATGTGGTAGCCAAGACCCTCCGCACGCGTCGCGTTCTGAGCAAAGACGAGGTCGACAAACTCGGGCCCCAACGCCTGAAATGCGTCGTTCCTGGGGGCAAACACGGTGGCGGCAGTCTTGGGGTCTGCTGCAAGCTTCGACAGCGCCGGCGTGGCCTTGACTAGGTTTTGGAGGACCGAGGTCGAGGCGTAAAAGTCGAGGGCGGCGATGATTGTCGGGAACACGCTGTCCGGCAGGACCACCGCATCAATCTTGTAGACGACGCTGCGGCCCGCATCGATGCCGTCCAAGGTTATTGCAGCCTTGTTCTGGGCGCCCTCGACGGTCAGCTGCCCGGCGGCTCCTGCGCGGCCGAGCCTCAGGTTGCCGCCGGTGAACGGGGCGATCGTGAAAGGCGCAAACTGCTTGAGGCGGTCCGCGGGGTACGCCTCGGGGACGAGGTGGTGGCCGAGGATGGCGTCGAGCAGCGGCTCAAACTTGTAGATCGCGTCCACGCTGGCGAACCCGAGGCTCTTGGCGAACGCCTCGAAGGCCTGGGCCGGCAGGGTGCGTTGTGGGGCGGTGTGGTGGTGGTTGGGGGAGGGGCACAAGATTGGCAGGCTGGGGCGGTGCGGGGTGTACGAGAGTGTGGGGCTTGCAACAATTTGGAAAGATATCTCGGCCGCCCGCTCATCCTCTGGTGGGGCGTTGCACGTTTGGCAAACTCATGGATTGCCCCCACCCCAGCCAGCCGCACGCAGCAAGGCTTCAAGCACGCATCCGAGAGCAGAGGCAGCCTCGGCATCCATGACAAAACCAGCCATGGATTCAGGCAAGTCTGCAAGTGGCATCACCTTGTCGGTCGGCGCGAAGAGCGTGCCCGCGAATGCGGGGTCGTCGAGCTCGTCCAGTATGCCTGTGCTGTTGATCAGCCGCGCGAGCGCCTTGAGGTCGGCGCGGCCCTCGACCGCCTGTGTGACTGACTGGCGGGCGGACGTTTCCAGGTCAGGCACCAGCGGGAAGTCAACGACATGCAGTACGCCCGCGCCGACATGAATGTCCTTCTCAACAATCTGGTGAACGTGGAGGGTGGGTGGTTGACTGAGGTTGGTGTTTTTTTTGGGGGGGGGTTATGCGGTGTTGGAGGCTGGTTGAAGGTGCACACCGGCTGGAGGAGGCGCTAGAGGGCAGGCGGGCATAGGGAGCGTGCGGGGGTTGGGTTTGAAGAGGGAAGAGCGTCTGCACGCGGTAAGCCGGGACCAGTAGGAGGCATCACGCCAGCCTGCAGGGCGAGGGGTGTCTGCAAATTGACACGTCCGCCCTTCTCCCCTCCCTGTCAGTAATCTCCACCCGCATGAGCGCCTGCGCTCACAGATGAGAATCAAGCCCTTGCAAAGCGCGCTTCTAAAGGGCTTGCCAGCAAACTGCCCCCCGTGCCTTGAAGTTGTGGGCTTGCCCCTCCCTCACCGTGCTGCGGTCCTGCAGGCTGAGGGTGCCCCACAGCTCCACGCGGCCGCCCTTGACCCCATGAAAAATCGGCTCCGGCACGCCCCCAATCTTGAGGCTGCTCGCCAGCGGCTGCGAGGCGGACAGGTTGGCCAGCTGCGCATAGCCAAAGGCGGACGGCGTAGAGTGGTACGCCAGAACGAGGCCGATGTCAGCCTTGGTCGCGCCGAACGCGCCGAGGAGGGTCTGGTCTTTCGCAACAAACTTTTTCACGCCCGCATCGTTGGGCGCAAAGTACGTCCCCTGGAATTGGGGGTCTGACGCCTTTGTTTTTGCGGCCGGGTCGTCCTTAAACAGCTGGGCCCACTGCTTGAGGCCCGGCCGCGCCTCAAGCGCGCCCAGGAGCGTCGGGTACACGTCCGAGGGTACGAGGACCTTGTCGATGACGTGGACGACGGCGGTGCCGGACGCCCGGTCGGCCGCGAGCACCTTGGCGCTGTTGGTAGCGCCCTTGACGGTGATGGCCCCGTCGGCGGCCCTGGGGTTGCGGTGTTGGTGGATGCGGTCAGAAGCAGCAATCTGAGGTGAAATGCATCGACTGTACCCAGGGTTTTGGGCAGGTTCTCTAAGACAACCGGGTGAAGATAGGTGGGGGGCATGCGTGCAACCACCTACCAGCAGCAGCAGACCGCCCACCACCCCAATGCGCGCTCGCATGCTCTTGCCTGCTGCAAGGGCCACCCCGGTGGCCCTTGCTGGGCTGGCAGCGCCCGCGCTAAGGTGATTCCGGCAAATGCAGATATGCACGCCGGCAAGAGTGCCCGAGCGCAGCCTCCATATGGGACGGCCGGCGTCAGATGCGCAACCCCCCCTCCTGGCATGTGTGCTGCCCTAACCCGCACCCCACCCACACCCTTCCCCCAAGGCAGGCCCTCACTTGGTGACCGTCAGCGTGGTGCCTTGTATTGTCTTCAGCTGCTGGCCGCTTTTCAGGTTGGCAGCCTTGTAGGCGGCCGTCTCTACAGTGTGGGCGGCGCCCAGCTTGGTCAAGAGGTCAGCATACCTGCGGGGGCGGCGGTGGCAGCAGTGGCATTTCAACAGGGCAAGGCTGACCGGTCTCAGCCCCACAGCATGGCGGCAGCAACCCAGCCCCGATTGGAGGCTGCTAGTGGCCCTTCCGTGCTGTCAGGTTATGGGGTAGGGCCGACACTGCCTGTGGCTGGTCACATCTTGTCTGAGACCGGCGGGCAGCATCAATCCACCTACTTGGGGCTCAAGAAATCCTTTGCGCTCTTCAGGCCATAGACCTTTGCCAGATCCTCAAATGCCTGCAAGGGTTGAGTTCGCAGCAGCAGGGTATTCGGCAACCCATATTGCCCAGTGGGGCAGCATGCAGGCGCGTGCGCCGCTCAAGCCGAGGTGCTTGGGTTGGCAGAGGCTCGCCTGCTGCTTAGATTATGGCTTGAGACCGGCTGGCAGGCCAGTCCCAGCCCCTGCCTGGCAACTCACCGCGTCTGATGGCACGAAAATCGTATCTGTGTCCCCAGGCTTGAATCCGAGGTAGTCACCAATCGCCTTGAAGGTCTGGGTGCTGGGTGCCCCTTGGGCGGCGATACCTGAGCTCACCAGCGAGCGGCGAGGGCGCGGTCAGCAGGACGCGGCGAAGTGCAGACAGGAGATTCCCTGGGTGTAATGCTGGTGATACAGTGGGAGTTCTGGAAGCAGTTTCCCACGATGTCTTGCAGTTGCATCATGTGTTGATGTGTGCATCGGTCAGCAGGCAGTGGGCAGCAGGCCCGCTGAACTTGGGGGCCTTCAGTGCAAGGCAACATAAATGTACTTGTGAAGCTGTGAAGCCCCTTTTGTCACAGGATCGTGCGGGGAGGTCCAACCCGTCGGTGTGCACATCAGTGCGAGTTCGGGAGCAGGTGCAAACACACCCCTTGGTCGAGCGTATCCGAAACTCACCAGCTACACAGCATGCCAGTATCAGTACCGCGAGAGCACCCCGCATTGGCTGCAGGTGTCGTCGAAAGCTGACACTTTGATCTGGTCCTTCGGGCTTGGCGAGCGCGTTTGTGGTGATGGGCTCTGGAAACAACAAATAACAAATAGCAGTGCATATTGCGCCGCGTGGAGGCATAAATCACCCAGTGTCGCATTTGGGGTGAGAGTGAGGTGCTAGTGACATTTAGAAATGCCTTACTACGAAGCAGGCCCACTCTTCTGACCCGGTGAATTTGCAAGTTCTGAGTTACACGTACACAAGCATCATGTGACCATCTTTGCACCTATCATATGCGATGCAAACCCGTGTCTGTTGCACGCACATTGCCGCCGGCCCTGCCTCGGCCACATTGACGTACGCGCCTCCCGTCGATCGCGACACAAACCAAGCGGGCAATGATGTCACCCGCGCGCTCTGGCAACGCGCCGGCCTGTTGTGCGCCGCGGCGTGACTGTGGCCATCAGTAGTTCCAGGAGTCGTGGTGGTGCGCGTCGTATTGATACCTGCGCAAGGCGCCGGGGCACATGGGCAATCACACGCTCCATGTCAAAAACCCGCCCTGCAGAGCGTGCCGGCTCGCAGGCAGCGTGCAGGACCCCCGTGCTGCACGCGTGGCCCCATTGCCGCGACAAACGTCAGTGGTCCCTTCTCACGCACTGCGGTGACGCCATTTATCGTCCGCGCACCAGCCGAGGGAGAGCGGCAGGATGACCAGAAACAGCACGAGCAGCAGGACGTACGACGCGAGGGCGATTGCGCTGCCGATGGCGGCGCGGCGGTCCTTGGGGTCCTTAGTAAAGCAGGGCAGACAGATGCCCAGGATCCAGCAGATCGGAAACATGAAGCCAAGGCCAAAAAGAGCCCTGGGAAGCAAGGTTTGGGGGCAAATAGGGGGCGTTTTCACAAAATGGGACATTATTGAGCCAGCAAAGTAGCCAGGGCCTTGCAATGACGACAGCGGCGGCCGTCTGGTTGACGCGTGCCCCAAACAGCGCGACGCGCTCACCATCCCGCCGAGCAGCAGCTGCAGGGCTGCTGCCGGCCGGCGAGCGGCGTGCTGTGGACAACGACGACGGCGGGGGCAGCGCCAAGCATCGGCCCGCAGGCGCCGGGCGGTGGCAGCGCCGGCTGGAAATAGCCCGGCTGCTGCTGTTGCTGCTGCGGCTGTTGTGGATGGGGATAGAAGGGCGCGGGCTGCTGCTGTGGGTAGTACGTGGGGGCCGCGACCTGCGTCTTATCAACATGCGGGCATGGGCCATGTCAGCTTGGCATGGGCAGTGCCAAGTGGCTGCAGGCTGGCAGACTGGACCAGACTTGCCAGGGTTAAACCCTGGCATCATCGCTGCCAAGATTCATTCACCGTGTCAAGGTCTGCGAGCTATCATAAAGCAGCAAGCGCAGCGCCGCGGCCATTCCTGGGCTATGCTCCTCACAGCATGCGCACTGCGCGCGATATGTAGCCCTGCGCCCCTTGCGACCCGGCCATGCACTCACCACTGGGCTAGCCGCGGGCCCAGTTGGATACGTCTGCGCTGGAGGGGCGTCTGTGTAGGCTGGAGAGGCGGCGCCAGGAACCGCGGGGTAGTGCGCCTGCTCGTGCTGCTCCTGGTACGGAGGGTACGTAGCGCCCGGCACCTGCGAGGGTTGCTGGCCAGCACCCATGGCTTATTTAGCTTCTTCTGGTGTCTTGGGGCGAGCCTGCGTGTCGAGCACACGGGCTGGGCGGTCCTTGATGGTCAAAACAACGCCGCAGCACGGTCTGGATACGCCGATCAATGTCTCGTGAGTTCATTTTACGGCTCTTACGCCAAAGTTGCTCCGTGATCACACCAAGTGAAAGTTAGCTGGCCCGCTTCCCATCTTCCCTCCGCGGGCCGCAAAGTTTCACCATGGCCGTTCTGGGAGTGCTGCTCATGCCTCACAAACGTGAGCGCGTGCTTTCTCGTGAAGTGCTCGATGCCCTCCAGGCCGGCGATGCGCGCGCTGTGTTACTGCTGCCGGATGACACCTCCTCCTGGGCGCAAGCCGATGCCATTCTCCACAAGATGCCCGGTGATCAAGGTGGGTGCAAGCCTTGTTGGTATGTGAAATGCTGACGTCCATGCCGCTCGAGAGTGTGCGCTCCCCTCCTGACGCACACCGGCAAGCAGCAACCACGTCGCCGCCACCCACCCCACTGCACACACCACCTGCAACACCACCTTACGCGCGACTCGCGCCAGGCTTGCTCGAGCGCCTGGAGCAGTTCTCGCACGATCACCCGCACGTCGCGCTGATGGACCCGCCGGCGGCGCAGCGCCGCGCCTCGCGGCGCGACGAAATGCTGTCCGCCCTCCGCGGCCCGGGGCTGCTGCTGACACCGCCGCCGGGCGCGGCGCGCGGGCAGCAGGATGCGGGCCACCTGCACGCCGCCGCGCCGCCGCAGGTAACTCTAAACGCAAGCATGGGCGCGCAGGAGGCGCGTGCGGCGATGGCGGTGGCGGGCGTGGGCTACCCATGCCTCGTGAAGCCCCTGAGCACCGCGCCGGCCGCGCCGCCTGCAGCGGCCCCCACATCACGGCCGATAGCTGCCAGGGTGCCAGACGCTTTGGGAAAAGCTTCGATGACGGCAGCAGCACAGCCGTCGCACGGCGGCCTGGAGGCTAACCACGTCATGGGTGCCCTGTTCTCTGATGTGGGGCTCGAATCGCTCCTCTCCGGCGAGCTGCCGGCGCTCGCGCCGCCAGTGGTGGTGCAGCAGTTTGTGCCGCATGGGGAACGCATCTTCAAGGTGTGCGCTCCATGCACGCCGCCCTTGCTTTGCAGTGACATGCAGCTGCAGCAGCCTGCACATTGTTCACGCGCAGCGCCGTCGCATGCAGACAACTTGCCGATGCATCCACCGCTCTCGCGGTCGCTAGCCGCTCGCATCAAACAGCTCTCACGCCATGCCTCTGGACCCCCTGCCTGGCCCGCCTCCAACTCAACGCCAGGTGTACGTTATTGGACCGCAGAATGTATTGGTTGAGGAACGTGAAACAATCACGCTGCAACAGCTCGAGGCGCTCGCGCAGCATGCTGTGGGGGGCACCAGCGACGGCCCCGTGGGCCTGCTTCAGCTGCCAGGTCGCGCCAGCTCAAAGCCTCGGGCGGCCGCAGGCTGCGGGGGCGCGGCGCCGCCGGTGTGGGCGGTGCGGCGACTTGCAGTGGAGCTCAGCGGCGCTTTGGGGCTGTCACTCTTCAACTTTGACCTGATTGTGCCGCATCCAGGGCTGGGCGGCCGCCAGCCCTGGGGAGCGGGCGTGGACCCGGTGGCGGCACGCGGCAGCGGCATGCAGCAGCAGCAGCAGCAGCAGCAGCAGCAGCAGCAGCAGCAGCAGCAGCAGCAGCAGCAGCAGCAGGCTGCGGGTTTGCGCGCTGCCGGGCAGCTGCCCTTTCGGTGCCCGGGGGTTACCACGGGTGACGCAGTGACATGGACATCCAGGGAGCTGCTGGTCGTCGATGTGAATTTCTTTCCAGGGTTCGACAAGGTCCCGGGTGCGCAGGCGCTGCTGGGGTCGCACCTCGCTGCCGTCGCCCGTGGCGCAGCAGCGGCGCGCGCCGCCGCCGCGGGCGCGGAAGGTGCTGCCGTCGGTCGGCGAGAGCGGGCCGCGGCGGCGGCTTCCCGCTGACGCTCAGGGGAGGCTCGCCAGGCTGGCTCTCGCGCCGTCCCCTGGTCCAAGATGCTGTTGAGCATGCACATAGTGGGTTGTGAGATTGATGTTTGAGCTACAACTTGCCATGCGCTCCTGAGGCAGCTTGGTGAGCGTCGGTCGGGTACAGTATGCATGAGGGTGAGGAGTACTCACTCTGCTGGTATTGGGGATCGACCAGATTGGCACGTGCACGGCTCGTTGCAGTGGATATTGGGATTCAATTGCTCATACAAATTGTTCAGCGCATTGTCCACCCGCAGTCTCCGCCTTGATGCGCGGCTCTGCGGAAAGCTAATCACCGCACCACCTTGCGCTGCAGCTGGCTCACATTCAGTCTTCCGTTCCATTCGCTTGGTGCTATCCCCTTCTTATTGCGACCAGGGGATCTACAGTATACCACCGTCGGTTGTCACAGCAACCCGAGGACGGACGCGCGGCTGGCACCAGGTGAGACGCCACACGGGCTTGCTGATTATCGATGTATCAAATCTACATAAGCCCATATCAATATAGGACCGGTCACCCGGGCTCGGATGGTCGAGCGGGCAGCATCCTCCCCGTGCACTAGTGCACTGGCTTGCGCAATCGAGGGCGTTGGACTTCGCGAGAGTGGCAAAAACTAATTCAATAATCGTATCAAAGAAACCGACCGCTTTGCCACGCCCGCCGCTTCACACCACCGCGAGCGCCCAGGCGTGGAGTCGCGCAGCGGGGCGACGCGGTCCCGCCGCCAGCAGTTTTTTTCGTTTTGCCGCTAGCAGCGGCGGCAAAAGGCGCGTGGCGGCAGACCACGGAGCCACTACAAGGGTAGCTCGTGCCAGGAGGCCCCGGTCAGGGGTCCTGAGGCGCCGCAGCCATGGCGGGCGACCCCATAGCCCCCACCGCCACCGGCGCATGGGGGCAGACAGCCATCATCCCTCTATGGGTCCCCGTGGTCGTCTTTGCGCACGTCTTTGCGGCCTTTTGGCTGCTGAAGACATGGATGCTGAACGCCCCGGCGGTGCAGCGGAAGGTGCGCCAGGAGGGGCGCGCGATGTCGAAGCTCGCGAAGCAGGCGTCCCAGAAGCTCAGGGCGGGCCTGAAGCAGGGCTCCGCCGCGGGCGCCACGGTCGCGGCCGGCAAGGCGGGGCGGACGGAGTCTCTGGATGACGCCGCCGGCAACGGCGCCGCAGCAGGCGACCAGGTTGCCATACAGGTGGGCAGGTCTCAAGGGGCGTTGGGAGGGGGTTGAGGGGGCGGTTATCTGGGG
>NW_014012182.1:0-14114 GCF_000611645.1 Monoraphidium neglectum
ATGCGGGGCTGGCTCAGACGCGCGCGCGGCAGCGCATGCGGCCCAGCAGCAGGCCGGGCGAGACCGCGCTAACCTGGCCCCTCACAAGCCTCGCCTGTGCACCCCCCAGCGGTCACTCTTTGGCCGGGCCCCACGGAACCCCAAGCCCCAAAAGGCTCCGCCAGGGGGGGCCCCGCCAAGGCAGCTCCGCCTACAGAAAGCGGCCACCCACCAAAGTCCTGCTCCCGCAGCTGCACCTCCTCCTGCATCCCCGCGATCTGGTCCGGCGCGAACGCCGCGCGTATGCCCTCGTATGTCTGGCGGCTGCGGAGGTAGGGGCTGCAGTAGAAGTACAGGCGGTATGCAGTGCGGCCGCGGCCGGCGCCGGCGCCGGTGGCGGCCTCCATGTGGGCGCGGATGGCCGCGCCGGCGTCGTTGGCTTGCTGGTGGCCGTGAGGGGACTGCGGGGGAGGGGAACAGGCGCATGCGCGCGTGTGCGTGTGTGTGTGTGTGGGGGGGGGTGTATAATTTACGTGTGTGTATTGGGGGGATGGTGGGCTAGAGGGGCGGTGTGCTCTGCGAGGGGGGAAGTATGCAAGGTGATGGACGGGTGCAAACGGCTGCGGCCAGGGACGCAGACGGCCGCGTGAGCGTGCGGCCCTTGACGGTGCGCACGCCCTCGCAAAGCTGCCGAGTAAACCACGGACCGTGGCCCCGCCAACAGCCCCGCCGCCTTGCCACGGTCAACGACCGACATGCCCCCTCGCCGCTGCAGCCGCCGCGCCCTCGGCCGTGCCGCTCGGCGCTGCAGCACCATAACCCTGGGCGAAAATCGAAACCCTGATAAGGCGCCCACCAGCGCCACCATGGGGTCTGGCACGTATGTGTACTTGTTGGCATCGACGTTGCCCTCAGACTCTTGAGGGGGCGGGGCAGGGGGGGGATTGAGTGGAGGGGGCCATCCTGTTGAGGAAGGGGCATGTATGCTGCACAGACACGCAGGACGGGGAGGGGCATCTAGGAAGGCGAGCAGGCGGGCAGGCAGGCGAGCAGGCAGGCAGGCGGGCGGGCGGGCAGGTCGGCGGGCAGGCAGGCAGGTGCGCTTTTGCCCGGGCCTCACCAGCGTGCCGCACGAGGATTATGCGTTTTGGCAGCACTCGCAGGTCCGAGGGGATAGCCACGCTGCAGCAGCACGACGGATCGGGGCCGCGGACGAGGGGGGGGAGGTAAAGCATCTAGGCATGAAGTGGTCACGGCAGCTACGGGGGCGAGGAAGGGTGGCCGCGGTCCCACTGCGCTTCACCCGTGAAGGGGATCGCTGGCAGGTAGTGTAGGGCCGTCGCGCTTCACTGCAGTGGCCGGGCCCCCGCCGCGCCCGCGGCCGATCGGCTCTCCAGGACCGCCCCTGCGAACGACAGGCATGGACACTCGCCGCGGTGCCGCGTGCGCGGGCCCAGCGCTCGGCGCCTGCCAGGCGCATTGCACGACCGTGCCCAGGCCCACGCGCCTTGATGTGCTGTGATACCTCCAATCCGGTTGCCCCAGGATCCGCCTGTCAGCCAACGCCGCCAGCTGCACGTCAAACGGCCGCAGCGGCGGGCTGCCCACGGCGCCGCCGCGCGGCGAGGACGGCCCGGGGGACGCCGACGCCGGCGCAGGCGCGGCCGCGGCCGACTGCGCGGCGCGCAGCTCGCGGATCGCGGCAGCCTGCGCTCCGAGCGCGCGCTGCTGCGCCTCTACAACCGCCTTGAGGTCGGCCAGCTGCGCCCGCAGCTCGGAGACCTCATCGGCGCTGCCGCCGCCGCCGCTGCCGTTGCTCGCGCCGCCGCCGCGCGTGCTTGTGCTGCCAACTCCATTGGTTGAAGGTTCGTTTGCAGGAGCCTCGCCGTTGGGCGGGAGCAATGTGGGTTGCAAAGAATGTGGCTGCGGCTGGGGCTGCGGCTGGGGCTGCGGCTGGGGCTGCGGCTGGGGCTGCGGGGCACCGCCCGCTAAGGGTGGGTGCGCGATCGCGGCCTGCTGCATGTCCGCTGCACCTGCTCTGCAGCAGGTGCCGAGCCGCGCGCAACCAGCCCGCGGCGCGGTCGGGATGGCACAGCTTCTCGCAAGGCGCACACAGGTGGCCTTGGAGTGATGCTGCGATATATTACGAGGGTGGGCAGCGCGCATCGAGCCTGCAAACGTGCGCCGTGTTGAAGTGGGGGCAGCGTATGTGCTATAGATTGCTGTTTACAAATGTAGGTTTATAATGCGAAACATACCGCCGTTGAAAGCTGCGAGGAATCGATACTGTAGACTGGTGAGTCGGCACACCGTGGCTGCTTGTACTGAGCAGGATAATGATACATGCACTATCGCGAGCGTTAGATTACTGATTCTCCTGTCCTCGTGCCAACTCTAGCCCCTGGACAGGACCAGGACCTGAGGCACCATAGAGGGTTGAGGCAGCTGCTTCAAGCGCAGCTGCTGAGAGAGCTGCTGCTGCCCCTGCTCTCCCACACCCCTCATCCGAGTGCCACGAGACCAGCACCCGCGGCCAAGCAGCTGGCTTTACCCTCTTCGCCAACGCTCACACCCGCCTCGCAGATGGGCCGACCCCGCTGCTGGAGCCATGTGCACAATCACCCCACTTGGCACCCGAGCACCCGCCGCACGGTGGATGGGATGCCCATTTGCTGGGCAAGCTCGGAACTGTGTGTGCACTGCCAACCATGATGATGCTTTTGACTTCAGGCGCTTCTGAGACACCGTGCATCTTTGGTGGTTACACCGCAGCAAAACGGACACAAAAGGAACTGCAGCGCGCGCACTTCAGCGCGACAAGTGGGCAATGCGGGTTGCTTGAGGGCTTGGGAGGGGCCCCCTGCGCCCAAACGCCGCGCGTCGCTAGACGCCGGCAGGGCGGCCCGCCTTTGCTGGTGATGCATCTCGGACAATGCAGTTTGCCGGTGAATATGAATTGAATGGTTTTGAGACCAGAGGGCCCTGGGGGGTTGCGCAAAAGCTGGTGTGACCCTCAGAAGTGAGAAGTAGGTCACGAGGGAATCAGGAACATGGCAGTGTAACTTCTAACACGCACAGGGACGCAGCCCTGCAAACAGGCCCGCAGAGCGGGGCGGAGAGCGGCGTGCAAGCGGGCGAAGGGGGGCAATCAGCAACCCCCGTTCGCGGGCTGGATCCGCCGCTCCCAGTCCCACCCTACCCCGTGCGGCCCCGGCGCTCAGCCGAAACGGGAGGCGCTGTCGCCCTTGCGGCTGTACTCCCCGACTGCAGAGGGGATGGCCAGCTTGACGGCCGTCTTGACAATGGTGTTGGGGTCAAAGGTGTTGACCGCGGCGATGGCGGTGTTGGCGCTCTTGGTGAGGCCCGCAATCTGCGAGTTGGCGTTGAGGGTGAGGCCGGTGGCGAGGGCCCCGGGGATGGCAGAGGCCACCTTCTTGATACCGGCGACGCTGGTGAGGGCGGTGCGGTTGAAGGGCATCATAAGCTCGGTGAGGCCGATGACGTTGGGGGCCTTGGACGTCATGAAGGGGCCGTAGTTCAGCCTGGGGTTTGGGGTTGGGGTGTGGTGGGGCAGAGGTTTGAGGATGGGGTTTGGGAATGTTCTCTCAAAAGAGAGCGACGTGGGCACATTCCAGGTCGGGACGGAGGCGGTCAGGGGCGACTTTGTGCAATCATCAGGAGAGCAAAGAAGGGGGCGCCTGCTCGGCTGTCACGACCTGCCACTGCGCGCCGCACGCAGTGTTGGCGCCTCCCCGTCCTGCCTCCCAACAAACTGCACTGCGTTGGGAAGCCCCCATCGTCCAGACCCCCGCCCCTCACCTGGGCACGAAGCTGCCGATGGCGTCGCCGACGGCAAACATGCCCTGCAGGTGCGGGAAGCGGTGCCACACCTGCGGCAGGAAGAACCTGAACATGGAGAACTCCTCCACCACGTGGCGCGTGATGGCGTTGAGCGACCGAGTGAACTCGCTGCCGGGCACGTTGCCGCCGGGGGCGTAGTCGTCAAACGTCTTCTTGACCAGGTTCTCGTTGACGATGACGGCGGCCTCAGCAGGGGCGCCCTTGGAGGGGTCCTCGGGGTCGTAGCCGACGGGGGCGGCGCCCATGATGAGTTCATTGTCGATCTTGAGGCCTTGGGGGGTGTCCTTGAAGTTGACGGTGAGGGTCCAGGCCTGCAGGCCGGCTGTGTTGACGGTGATGACGATACGCTTCTTCAGGAAGTTGGAGACCAGGTCCTCAACTGGGAGGTTTTGCGGGGAGAGAGCAGCGCAGGGTTGAGGCCAGCGCGGGTTGGCGAGGGTTGATGGCGAGCCGAGGCTCGGCTGTGCTGGGGCTGCGGGCTGGGAGCGATGGTGCTGGCGACTGTGCTTTGCGATTCGGACCAACGGTTGCTGAAGCCCTCTCGACTGATTGGAGCCCCGCTTCACAAGCTGGGGGCCCAATGCTGGCCGCAGCGAACGACCCGCCACCCGAGGAATGCCAGCTGCCGCTGGCTGCGGATTAGCACGCCAGTCGCCGACCGGGCGCTGCTCACCGTGGAACCAGGTGTCGGTCTCAAACTCTGTCAGGTTCTCCTGGCCTGGCAGGTTGCGGTAGTGCTCGTGGATGAGGGTGTAGAGGCCCAGGGTGCCGATGTTGGCAGTGGACGGCGCAATCATGTTGGAGGCCTGGGGGCGGGCGCGGCAAGGGGGAGGGGAGCGGCGGTTGCACGTCCGTCAGAAGCTTGGCGGGCGAGAATGCCAGCGACGCGGCAGCGGGTTGCAAGGTAGGCTGGGGCGGCTGTTGCGCCAGCCCACACTTTGTGCGGACCCTCATCGCCCCTTTGCACTGCCGCCAGCATCCCGCAAACACCTGAGGGAGTCACCCATTCATGCAGCCCGCGCCCCCTGTGCCCCCCTCGACCCCCCTGTTCCCCCCCTTTCTGTGCTGCCCCGGCCAACCGCCCCTCAAAAGGCTCACCATGATGTGGTCCAGGGGGTGCCACAGGTGGTACCAGAACCACATCTTGCCCTCAAACTCGAGGTACTGGGGGTACATGGGGCTGAACAGCCAGAACACCATGTTGGCCGTGACGTTGGGCTGCGCGGGGATGTCGACGGTGCGGTGGATGCTGCCCACCTCGTCGACCCACTGGTGGACCTTGGCCTCGCGGCCGGCGCACCAGAGGGGGCCCCAGTTCAGGGGCGCGGGGATCTTGGTGTTGAGGCAGCCCACATCCTTGACCTGCACGCGTGGGAGGGTTGGTCACAAAGGGGGAGGGGTGTTGGCAAGTGTGGATGGATGGCTGTGCAGAGTGGAGGCGTGTGCGTGCAACGTCATCGAAGCTGCCTGCCGTTGCTGGCGCGGCCGCGCGCCCTCTCACAACTTAGTGGTGTGCCCAGGGGCAGGCGCGGGCTGGGATCAAGGCACACTGCGCTCGACGGATTTCAAGCTGTACTGCCTGGCATCCTCTCCCTTGCTGCAGCCCAACAACGGCGCTCGCGCCCGCGTCTCTGCGGCGCGTCCTCGCTCTCACCTCGACCTTCGGGGTCGCCTTGCCAGGCGCCTTGACGACAAACTCGCCGCGCACCAGCTTGCCTGGCAGGCTGCTGAAGCCCCGGATGGTGCCTTGGTTGATTAGGTTGTTGTTAAGCGTCTTGACGGTCACGTTGCGCTTGGGGATGGGGAAGGCCGGCTGTGTGTAGCCGCCCCACGCGGCTGCGCTCCCCACCAGCAGGGCAGCGACCACCGCAAACGCGGCGAGGCGCATCGTGGCGAGATAGCCTCGGGTTGCGCCCAGTGAGCGGTGTCTGAACAAGCAAGGACCTGAAGGAAGTGCAAAGGGGGCGTGCAACACGTGCAGGGTTGAGTTCACGCTTGCAGTGGCTCGCAGGCCCTGGGGGCTGATACAGTACGGCGGCAGCGCAGCACCCATGCAACGCATCAAGCAGGGCGTACACACGCATGAATACTGTTTTGTATACGAGTGCGAAGCATTGTAGGCGGGGCTCTTTGATGTGGGCGGCTCACCAGTCTCGCTCACAGTGCACGAAGGCCAGGGCCCTACGCTTGGCGTACGACTACGAGATTGCAACTACGATTTGCAATAAACATAAAGCCGTCTTAATCTGATTTAATAGGGGTAGAACACCGGCCAGGTTTCGACGGATGGTTTTCGGAACTCGAGCGGCGCGCCGGGTGACACGGCTAGCCCCAGCCGGGAGATCTAGAATTATCAAAAACATCTGTTTGATCTGATATCTGCGTGCTATGTAAAGTAGCCCCCACGACACGGCCACTTGCACCCATGGGTCGAGCAGACGCAGCTAGCGTGTTTTCACACCCCCGCTGACGCGGGGGCTTATGCATCAAACAGGGCAAGTGTGATCTGTCATGAAAAGGGTGGGCTTGGTTGACGCATGTGTACTACGCGCGCCCTGTGTCTGGGAGCTTCGCGTGCTGCTGCCGGCTGTACACCAGGTGCGTGCAACTTCCGCGCCTGCTTGCAAGGTCCACAGTTGGGCGGCTGTTTCCCACACGGGCTGGGGTCCACCAACCAAGCTGCGTCTGCATGCATATGTGTCACAAAAATTTCATCAACACGCAAAGAATGCCCATGCATTCAATGCTTTGAGCAGCTGGTCCACCCTTAACCCCGGGCTGCCAGCCAGGCGGGACCTCAGGCCTCAGGCTTGGGCAGTGGCACTGCGGCAGCACTTGAGATGAGCCATGCTTCAGCAGTCGCTTTGAGCCGCCCCTTGATGCTGTCAGCCCCGCCCGTTCTCCACATTTCTCTGGCATGTGGCGGCAGATGTAAGTAGGCGCGTGTCAGCCATGTGTCCCACCCACCTCCCGAGGCTTCAGCAGGGCTGTCAGTGCCCTGCGCACGGGCGCGCACCTTGGACAGGATCACATACGGGCTACGGCAGGTGTGCTCATGTGTATTAGTTTGAAGTGCGTTGTGCTAGGATTTGTATGTTGTGTGTGCGTGTGAGTGTTGTGTTGCATTGTGTTGCGCCATATTGTGCTGTGTGTGGGTGCGTGCGTGCGCATGTGTTTGTGTTTGTGTTTGTGTTTGTGTGTGCGTGTGTTTGTGTGTGTGCGTGTGCGTGTGCGTGTGTGTGCGTGTGCGTGTGCGTGTGCGTGTGCGTGTGCGTGTGCGTGTGCGTGTGCGTGTGCGTATGCGTATGCGTATGCGTGTGCGTGTGCGTATGCATGTGCGTGTGCGTGTGCGTGTGTGTGTGCGTGTGCCTGTGCGCGCGTGCGCGTGCGTGCGTGCGTGCGTGCGCTCTCGTTTGGAGGGGGAGGGGGCGGTGCACAAGCCAGGTCAAGCTGATCCCCCCTATCAAAGGGTTGTGCATGCGAGAACCGCGGTCTCGGTCCATCACTAAGGCCGGACAGTTGCAACCACCGCAGGCTGCAAGTACAAGGTGGCTGCATCAACCGATGTGGCAGCTGGGCAGCACTCGAGTGTTGGCTGGATGGACGCCGTTGACAGCGGCGCGCTTTGGTGTGTTGGAAGCAGGGCACAGTGGCACTCTGGTGTTGAGATGATATAGACGGCGTTAGCACACAACATATCAACCAGTAAGCTTTGCGGTGCGCCCACGCGCTGTCTGCGAGAGACATACAGTAGCCACTTCCCCTGCGAAAGCCATACCCCGCGATCCTATCACGCTCTGTCGTGGTTGTGACGTGGCTGAAGGGCTTTTTACTTTGTTCTGTATACCAAACACCTGAGGTCCTCCACAGCAAGACCATCTCGCTAGTCTCCAGTGCTCGAATAGAAGGACCAGGCGCAGCGGCCTCTGGATGGGGGCGAGATAGCATCCTAGTTGTTGTGACGCACGCCCTAGCGTGGGCGCGCAGGGCGAGAGCGACACCAAGAGCTTGCAAAGCAAGATGCAGGCTTGGCAGGCGACCGCTCCTACGGTCGAGTTGGCCGCGCTCAGGGAGCAGGTCACGTCGTCTATGTGAGTTTTTGCTTTCAGATTACTTCTTCCACCGCGCTCTGGGCTTGGGGACGCTCGGGGAAGCCTGCCCCGGACGCGTTTGTCTCTCGTACTGTACGCCTAACGGGGCGGCACGCGGGATGCAGAAACGCGTGTAGAGTGCGTGGTACGCGGTGTTCAGCCCCACAGACGCCAGAGGGGGGCGCGTGCGCCTGCGGCGGGGCGCAGCTGAGTGGCGCCCTGCGCTGCGGCGCGACGTGGGCGGGGTTTGCGCCACTATGCGATCAGCGGCAACTCTCAACTATGCAGGGCTTGCCAGCATACTGCATCAGTAGGGAAGGGTGTTGCCAGGGGCAACAAGGTGCGGGCTGCGAGCCTGGCTCGCCCAGTACGTGCTGGGCGTGCTTTCAATTCGAACCGTGCGTGCGCCTCGCCCTCCCAGTATGGCGACTTTCCAGCGGCGGCGGCCGGAGGCCAGCGCCAGCGCGCGAGAACTGCCCAACTTTGTGAAGCGCCTAGAGGAGCAGCTGTTCCGCACGGCTGCCACCCAGGTGGGTGTGCCCCGGCTGTGCGTTCTCCCATCACAGTGCCTGCGCGCACCATCCCCAGTCACACCTGAGCGTCATCCGCTGGTTCAGCTGGGCAGCCGTTCGCTTCTAAGGCATTGCTGCCGCTGCTGCCCGGCCCCTGCCAACGCTGCTTGAATCCATCAGCCAAATCTGGCCGGCTGTGCGCAGGAGGAGTATGGGGACCTGGGGACGCTCGAGTCGCGGCTGCAAACGGTGGCGCGGCGCATGGCGCAGAACCAGCGGGGTCAGGCAGGCGGTGCCGGCGCCGGCGGCAGCGGTGGCGGTGCCGGCGGCAGTGTCGGAGGCATGAACGGGATGGTGCCTTCAGCTGCCACGGGGATGTTCCCTGGTCCGCGGACGCTCAACGGCATGGAGCAGCAGCCGCAGCAGGTGCAGCAGGCGCCTAACATGGGCATGGGTATGAGCATGGGCATGGGCATGCCGCAGCAGCAGTTTGGCATGATGCAGCCCGGGATGATGCCACCGGGAAGTGTGCTGCCGTACAGCAGCGCCCCGGCGCCCGATGGCAGCACCGCTGCATCAGTGCCGATCGACAATGGCGGCTTCAAGATGGACCCAGGCGCTGGCGCGCCGATGGGCGTGCCTCAGGGGTCGCCACGGATCATGAAACAGGAGGGTGTCAACGGCTTGCCCCCGGGGATGGTGCCGATGGGCGCTCTCAACGGCGGCGTCTATGGTCAGCAGCAGCAGCAGCAGCAGCAGCAGCAGCAGCCAGCTAATGGCATGATGCCCACCCCCGGCATGATGCCGACGCCGGGCATGATGCCCGTGCCCGGTGGGGCGCCCGGCATGAGCGGCGTTGGCGGCATGGGCTTGAGCATGGGCATGGGCGCCGGCGTGTCGATGCCCATGGGGGCGCCGCAGCTGATGAGCAACGGCGCGCCGGTGCTACGCAAGGATCAGTGGGGCGGCGGCGGCATGATGCCCGTGAACGGGGTGAGCCGCAGAGGCGCGCCGCTGTCGTTGGAAAAGGGGGTCGCACTGGGGGCCCGCAGCCCCATCGCGGTGGCACGGGCTGCAGGGGCTGAAACGGGTTGTGCGGGCTTTGAGTGTCGACTCCACCACCATTGCATGCTCTGCACACGGCTGACCAGTGTGCGACCCCCCTCTACTACAGGGCGATGCGATGGGCAGCGGCATGATGGGCCCAATGGGCATGCAGCCGGGCCAGTATCTGCAGCCAGGTGAGAAGGCGGCTGAGGATGGGAGGCAGCGAGTATGCGGCTTCTTGGCCCTGGCAGCTGGAGGTTGCAGCAAGCCTTCTTATTGAAGCCCTGCCTGCTGCTCGGCGCGAGCTAGGCGCGAGGTGGGTACGCCTGTTGCCCCTGCCAGCAGGGCGCATGTTGATCGCGGCGGCGTGGTGCCCCCCCGCAGGCATGATGCCAGCGCCTGGCCCCATGGGGCAGGTGCCGACCGGGATGGTGCCTATGGGCAACGGCGGCATGCTCAACGGGGGCATGGCTGTCGGCGGCATGGGCAATGGCGGCATGGTCAACGGCGGCATGGCTGGCAGCGCCATGGGCAATGGTGGCATGGTCAATGGCGGCATGGTCAATGGCGGCATGGTGGGGGCCGGCATGGGCGGCGGCGGCGGCATGGTGCCGGTCAACCAGGGCCCAATGAGCATCCCCAATGGCATGGTGCCGATGAATGGAATGGGTGAGTCGAGGCTGGGGTTGCCTGATGAGCGGGGCTGCGTGGCAGCTTGACGAGGGGCTACCTGCGCCCCAGGGGCACAACAGGGGCGGAGCCTGCGCCGCTGAGGAGCATGGTCGTATCTCTGCCCCTGCCCTTTCCTTGCCATGTGCTTTGCCAGGCGGCATGAGCGGCTCCATCGGCATGGGGCCTGCCGGCGGGTTTGGTGAGAACCGGCCTGTTGCGGCCGGCGGAGGCGGGGGCATGCCGGGCAGCGGCGGCCTTCCGGGCATGACCCCTCCGGGTGGGGCGGACACGTCGCCCGGCCTGCAGCAGTCGCAGGCTAGCGGCCTGCCGCAGGCGGGCCCGGGCCCGGGCGGCCAGCCGAGCGCGGCGCAGCAGCAGCAGATGCAGGGGCGCACCCAGTACATCCAGAAGCAGCAGCGGTGGCTACTGTTCCTGCGCCACTGCGCCAAGTGCACCCAGTCTGAGTCCGAGTGCCAGTTCAGCCGCAGCTGCCGCGTGGGCAAGGAGCTGTGGCAGCACATCCTGCAGTGCACCAACGTGAAGTGCGCCTACCCGCGCTGCGTCAGCTCAAAGGACCTGCTCAAGCACCACCAAAAGTGCCAGGTGGGCGCGTGGCGCGGGGCGCGGCCGCTTGATGGCAGGCGTGAGCGGTATTGGGTGGCCGGTGCCCAGCAATGGGGGGCGCCAGCCGCAGCTGCCGCTGGGGGGGGGGGGCCAGCTCATTTGCAATCGCAATCATGTGCACCAGTCAGCTCTCAACATGATCATCAGCCGACCGGCCGCTGCGTCACCCCGCTTGCCTTGCCTGCCCTGCTACCGCTGTCGCCGCGCGGCCCACAGAACGCGCAGTGCCCGATCTGCACGCCAGTGAAGGAGTATGTGCGGCGCTCGCGCAACCACAGCGGCGGCGGCAGCGGCATGGGCCAGTATGACCCGGCGGCGTCCATGTTCCCGCCCATGGCGTTTGGGCAGGCACCGCCGCAGCAGCAGCAGCAGCAGCAGCAGCAGCAGCAGCAGGCGGCACAGCAGCAGCAACAGGCAGTGGTGGCGCAGCAGCAACTCGCGGCACAACAGCAGCAACAGCAGCAGCAACTCGCTGCGCAGCAGCAGCAGCAACAGCAGCAGATGCTGGCGGCGCAGCAGCAGCAACAGCAGCAAATGCTGGCCGCACAGCAGCAACAGCAGCAGCAACAACAGCAGCAGGTGCAGCAGCGGCAGGCCTACGTGGGGCAGAAGCGGCCGCTCAACGGCACGCAGCAGCCGCAGCAGCAGCAGGGCGCGGTGACGCACCCTACCCACCCCGGGGCACCGGGTGACGAGCAGAAGGTCAAGAGGAGCCGCCAAGACGAGGCGGCGCTGCTGGCCAGGGTGCGGGGCCCTTTAAGCAACCTAGCAGAGCGGGGCACCATGGGCCTTGATGCGCTATTGTCCTTGATGCGGCGGGGCACCATGGGCCGGGCCTGGGCAGCGGGCCGCAGCCCCCCTTCGCGCTGGTGCATGGGGTTGCCCAGACGCCCTGGTGCCGTAGCGCAGGCCTGGGGCGGGCCGGTGAGAGCCCACCCTCCCTTGGTGCGTCCTCCCTGCCCGCGCGTCGCGACCCCTCTCTCATCCCTCTCTCCCTCTCCCCTCAACCCCCCTCCCCCAGAACACGGGCACGTCCCTGCTGGAGACCTTTGACCTGGGGCAGCTGCGCGGCCACGTGGAGCGCGTGCGCGAGGAGGTCGCGCGGCTGGCCACCAAGAGCGGCGGCAGCGGCGGCGCCGCAGCGGCGGCGGCGGCGGCGGCGTACGCGGACCCCAAGGACGTGTGCACGGTCTGCCGGCAATCCAAGTTCACGTTTGAGCCGCCCTGCCTGTACTGCATCCAGTGCGGCCAGCGGATACGGCGGGGCCAGACGTTCCACTCGACGCCGCCGGTGCGCCGCCGGGGCAGGCGCGGCGCCCCGCCTGGCATGCGCGCCGGCCCTTTTTCGAGCCGAACTCCATCCCTGCTCTTCAACCCCCTGCCGCATTCCGTTCTCAGTCCTCCCATCCCACCCTCTCTCCACCCCCCCGTTTGGTTGGCTGCAGCCATCACGCCCCCTCAGCGCACCCTCCCCTCCCTACTCTCACCCCTCACACTTGCGCCCTCGCTGCACCCCTCACCTCCCAACCGACCGTGACCCCCAAACTTCCACCCCTCCCAGGAGTACGAGATCAAGGGCTTCTGGTGCCACGGCTGCTTCAACGAGCACAAGGGGGACAGGGTGCCCTTCGACGGCTCGCAGGTGGGGCCAATCACCCCCATTTTGCTTTCAAGAGGGAACGGGCCAGCGCACGCGCGCCGCGCGCTGCTTGCCGGGCCCAGCGCGCTCCCCTGGGACGGCCAGTTTCGTGAGGGCCGCCACACAGCATACACGACCCGGCGCCCCTCCCCGTTTCGTCGCTGGTGGGCTTGAGACCACCCAGCACCCGCCCCCCCGCCTGCACCCCACGAAACGCGCCCGCGCCTGCCCTCCACCGCCCGCGCAGTCTGGCTTTGTGCGCAAGGCTGAGATCGTGAAGCGCAAGAACGACGAGGAGATTGAGGAGTACTGGGTGCAGTGCGACTGCTGCGAGGGCTGGGTGCACCAGATCTGCGGCCTCTTCAACAAGGGGCGCAACAACGCCAACTCAACATACCTCTGCCCGGACTGCCTGCACAGGGTGCGGGGCGCGGGATGGGGCGGGGGGATGGGGTGGAGTGGGGTGGCGATGGCGGCCGCGGCGTCAGGGCCTGTTTTACGGGGTTGTTGTGCGGGCGGCGGCGGCTGGTGCGGCGAGCCTGGGGCCATGAGCGCGCGCGCGGCCCGGCGACAAATGCAGCGCTGCAGGCCGACGCAGATCGTGATATGGGCTCTTCCGCTTCTCAAGCATGCACACACGCCTGTTGGCGCAGGGTCTGGGCGGTGGCCTGCGCAAGCGCATCGAGACGCGGCCGCAGTCGATGCTGGAGGCCGCCGACCTGCCGCACTGCGCGCTGAGCCGCGCCATCCAGGCGCGCCTCGAGCGCCAGCTGGCGGCGGACCGCGCGCGGCGGGCGGCGCAGGCGGGGGTGGCGGTGGAGGCGGTGCCGGCGGCGGAGGGGCTGACGGTGCGGGTCATCAACAACGTCATGAAGAAATGCGAGGTGAGCGTGGGGGGGGGCGAGTGCTGCGTGGCGAGGGCAGCGCCGGCCTGGGCAGGCGAGGCTCGCGGGTAGAGTGGGGGCCCGGGGGGTGTTGTGGCAAGGTGGGAGGGTACGGCGCCGCCTCGGTAGGGGACGCGTGCGCAGAGGCGGCAGCGCGCAAGGCCCTTCCGGCTTGGCGGCGCGCGTTGCGTGGCTGCACGGCCCGCGCGACCACGTCTGGCCGCCCAGTCACGCCGAAAGCCTCCCTCGACCCGCGGCCCCGCCGCTCCCTTGCCGTTGTGCACCCAACCCCCCACCCCAAACGCTGAGCCCTGGTTTCAAACCTCCCACCCTTAAACCCCGACCAGGTGCGCCCCAAGTTCCTGGAGCTGGCGCGCGCGGAGGGCGCGGCGTACCCCGAGGCGTTCCCCTACCGGCAGCGCGTGATGCTGCTGTACCAGCGCATCGACGGCGTCGACGTCGCCATCTTCTGCATGTATGTCCAGGAGTACGGCCCGGACTGCCCGGGGCCAAACCGGTGAGCGGGGGTTCCCTGTTTTGAGGCTCGAGGGTCTGGGGCGGGGTGCGGGTCGGGGTCTGGGAGGCCCACGCGCGACCGGAGCTCGGAAGCAGCGCGGAGGGGGTGCCTGCGCGCGGCCTGGGTCGGCGGCCGCTGGCGGGCGCGCCCGGGTGCCGCGGGCTGCGGCCTCGGCGGCCGCGGCGGCTCGTTGCACACACGCGCGCGCGCGCCTGTCGCCCGCCCCTCCTCCGCGCTCGTCACGCCAGCCCCGTCACCCGCTTCGCCCCTCGGGACCCGTCCCTCCGC
>NW_014012181.1:0-5609 GCF_000611645.1 Monoraphidium neglectum
GCCCATCCCGGCGTGCCCGCGCTTCCCCAGCCGGCCTGTGGCCGCGCTGCTGACCGCTCGCCTGGGTGATAGCACCGGCTCCGGACGCAAGCGTTGCCGCAGGCGTGCAGAATGCTTGCAGAGCGCCATGCTTTTTGCGCCTGACGCGCCCAAGGGGCGCGGCAGCTCAGCTGTATCCCCTCGCTCTGCACCTCCGCGTTTTTGGGGCGTTGTGATTGTGCGCCCACCCCGCGGTCAACTCGCGCTTGCGCGGTCAAACCCACCCCTAAGCGGTCAACGCCCCCCAACCGCAGGCCCTGTGGAACCAGAACGGCAACTGGCTGCTGTCGGTGTCTCGCGACCAAACGCTCAAGGTGCGCGGGGCCGCACGTGCACAGGCAAGGGCGCGGGCAAGGGGGCGCCTGAGCAAACAGGATCCCGGGGGTGTTTTGTTGCTTGATACCCTTGCTTAACAATCGTTCCGGCTCACGTGCAAGCTCACACACGGGAATGCATGCCCGCAAATCTTAAAACTCACACACGCACATGTGCACACACAAACACACACGCACACGTGCACACACATTCCCAATCCAGCATATGCGGCGCTCAAAGCTCTGGCACTCGGTGCACACACACCCCTGGCAAGCCTGATTGTGCACTCCACCTTCTTTTCCATCAAGTCAGCCTCCCCATCTCCCTGCAGCACGCGCACATCCACTCGCACATGAGCCCTCACGCCCCCTCCTCCACCGCCCCCGCCCGCGGTGCCAGGTGTGGGATGTGCGCACAATGAAGGAGCTGCAGACGCTGCAGGGCCACTCAAGGGACGTGCTGTCTGCGGAGTGGCACCCCATTCACGAGGACGTGAGTCAAGAGTACCGGGGAATCCTATGGCAGGCAACGATTTATAAGACTGAGATATAGGCGACGTTGATGTGACAGTCTTAGCGATACAGGAGCCACGCGCGGCGGCCGCCTGCGGCGGGGCGCAGCTGGCCGGGCGTGGCAGCCTCGCGGGACGGGGCAGACTGGCTGCCTCGAGGGGCGCTCTAATCTCCGGCCTTTGTGAGACGCCGGCCTCCCACGCACCGTGGCCCTACCTCGGTCAATTCCTGTCCATCCCTTTACCCACTGCGCGCTGTCCTGCAACGGCACATGAACCCCAGGTGTGTGTCTCTGGCTCGTTTGATGGGACGCTGTGCCACTGGCTGGTCGGCCAGGCCGAGCCGCAGGCGGTGGTGACCGGCGCGCACGACAGCAGCATATGGGCGCTCGCGTACCACCCCTTGGGACACGTGCTCGCGTCAGGTGCGCGCGGGCAGGGCGGTCCGTTGGTCCAGCAGGCTGGGCGTAGGTTCCGAGGGGCGCGGTGTGGGGTCGAACTGACGACGCGCGACGGACTGCGTGCGCGGCGCGGGGTTGCTGCCGCGTGGCGGGCGCAGCCGCACCTTGGCAGGAGCGACCAGCCCATCGCCGGTCTTTCGTTCAGAAGCGCCCCCTGAAACGCAGCACATGTGTGCACTCACACGCGAACATGCAAAAACGTGCACGTGCAATCCGTCTGTGCCCTCTCTTATGCCTGCATTTGCTTGTGCACGCACCTCCACCCCTGCATGCATGAAGGTGCTCGTGTGCACACACACACACAAACACACATACACATACACACATCCACTCGTTCACATTCATACACTCACTCGTGCAGCCGGTGGTGACGCGTCCATCAAGTTCTGGTGCCGCCAGCGGCCGGGGGACCCCTGGCAGGACACCAAGCTCAAAGAGCAGCAGGAGGGCGCCACGTCATACGCAGCAGCAGCTTCAGAGGCGCCGGGGCTGAGGTGCGTGCGGCTGTGTGTGTGTGTACGTGTGTGTGTGTGTACGTGTGTGTGTGTGTGTGTACGTGTGTGTGTGTGTGCATGCGTGCATATGTGTGTTTGACGGGGCTGTGGCAAGGGGTGATCCCAGGGCAATGCGTGTGCGGGTTGCATGTGTGACTTTCGGGCAGTTCGTAGGGCCCTAGTGTGCTGGCCAGTCGCGCGGCGTCTTACTGCGCATGCGCTCATGCAAAGTTTAACTGTTGGTGCCCTCAAAGGTAGGTGTATACCGCTTGCTTGCACACTGCTCCGACGCTCTGATGCATTTCTTTCGTGTGTTTGCGACAACCCGCCAACAGCGAACCGCCCCACCACTCACGCGGCACGCGATGCAGGCTAGCGGCGGCACCCGCGAGCGGCCCGCGCGGCCCCCCGGGGCTGGGCGGCGCGGCGGGCGCATCAGGGCCAGGCGGCATCCCAGGCCTGGGCGCGCTGGGAGACGCGAGCATGCCTGCGCCAGGCGCGTGCTTGGGCTTTCGCTACCGTACCTCCTTATGCTTGCCCCTGCCTGCATGGTGTTGTCCCTGGGCGCGCGTCCCTCCCATGCGGGTGCCAATGCGGGTGCCAGTCCAGGGGCCCTGCATGGGTGGGCAAAGCACTCTTCGGATCTGGCGCGCTCTGCCGCGGCCCCGCGTCCAACGGCCTGCCCTGCCCTGCATGGCGCCAAACAGAAGCCTGTCACCCGCCGGCGACCCCTCGCCGCTCGGCGCGGCTCCCGGGCACGGCAGGACCGCGGACTTGTTGGCCTAGCCCACCCGGTGCACGGCGGCGGCAGCGACCAACCGACCCCATGCGATGACCGCCATATCGCCTCGCCCTGCGGCTGAGCCCCCCTCCCGCCGCGCCCCTCGACCCGCAGGCGTGGTGACGGCGGCCGGTCGCGCCGTGCCGCCCGGCCTGTCTGCGTCGCGCTCGCTCACCGGCACGCTCGGCCCGCGCGCCGGCGGGCGCGGCGGCGGCGCGCCGCCGGGGCTCGTGGGCGGCAGAGGCCAGGGGGTCGGCGGCGGCGGCGGCGTTGGCGGGCGCGGCCCGGGGACAGGGTTTGGGGTGGGGCAGGGCGATAGGCAGGATCTGAAGCGGCCTCGGGAAGAGTCGCCAGGGATGGCGCCAGGCGGCCGGGGCTCGCCGTTCGCACCACACATGCAGCAGTCTGGGCCGCCGCCGCAGCAGCAGCAGCACCAACCGCACCAGCAGCAGCAACAGCAGTTCAACGGCCGCGGCGGCGGCTTCCCGCAGCAGCGGCCGGGGTTTGGGCAGGGTCCGGGGCTGGGGCCAGGGCCAGGCATGGGACCAGGGATGGGCCCGGGCGGTCATGTGGGCTTGCCGCCAGGACCTGGCTTCAGGGGCCCGCCTGCGGGCGGCGGCATGCCGCCCCATGGCGGGCCGCCGGGGCACATGGGCGGCGGCGGCGGCGGCTACCCACAGCACGCCCCGCACATGCAGCAGCCGGCCCCGCCGCCGTATGGGCCGGGGCCGCAGCACCACATCGGTCCCGGTCCGCCTCAGCATATGGGGCCGGGGCCGCTGCATTTTGGGGGCGACCAGGGGCGTGGCGGCGGGCCTGGGTGGATGGGGGACGGCCGTGGCAGGGGCGGCAGGGGCCGGGGGCGCGGGCGGTACTAAGGGAGGTGGTTTGTTGTCATTGTGGCGCAATGCTGTCCCAGCTAGCCGTGGTGCTCGCTCTGCCATCCGGGTTGGTTGCGTGTCATGTAACCCTTGGTTGGTGTTCAGTAGTCGTTGAGGCCATACTTTCATGATTGATGTGGCACAAACATATGCCTTCGCGCTGAACCACAGAGTCACAGAAGCGAAGGCACATCTCCAGGTCCGACCCGCCTTGGCTTTTATCGACCATTGACATCAATCAACCCTGGGGTTGGCTCGCGCCACGTCAGCCCACGCACGAGGGCGGCGTTTACGGTGACGTCACCCAGGCAGCTGCGGGCACACCCCCGAATAAAGCCCTCAGAGAGCTGGCGTACAGGGCTCGCCAAATCAAAGTTTGATTGTAGTGTGCCAGCCAGGCGGCGGCATCCTCGGGTTTGGGCTGTCCAGCTGCAGCAGCGGCCTTCCCTCCACTAGAGCCAGGCCCATCCATACATGCGCCATCGCACAATCATTCAGTGCCTGCCCGATGACGCTGTTGCCAGACTCCCACACTGTTTGTTGCAAAGCACATCATGGACACACATCTGCATTGAAACGAAAGCACACCTCATTTACCTTGGAGTCGTACGGTGGTCGGCGCGCAACACACATGTGCATTGACGAAACACACGCCTGCATTGGAACCTCGCTGCTTTGCACAGTCCTGGATGGGAAACAGACCGTGAGGCGTTGCGTGGTCTCGATCATCCCCTGAGCCTCTGCATGTACGCAATCACTGCTAGGGTCACTCGTACCCGAGTGACGGCCACGGCCTTGTCTCGCTGATGAGTGCTGAGTATTTGGGATGCGTTTTCGCCACTACTAACTCGTTAAATTTTGGTTGTTCTGACTCGCACATGCGACTAGGCTGCGGTCACGGCAGCCACGCTTCGGAGATTGACAAAGCTGGTCCTTCATTCACACGCGACGACGCTCCTCTTGGTCGTCACCGTCAACTAATATTATGCAAATGAATCGGTGAGCAGCGGCTAGGAGTGGAATGCACACACAAGGGCAGCAGCAGTGGTGCATCCGCTGGCCATGACCTGTTTGCAACCAGCCCAACGCTGGGTTGCTGTGGCTGCGCATTGCCAACCGCCCTTGATCAAAGGCCAGCAAAAATAACCCGATGCTGAGCAGCACAGAACACCAGCGCAGCAGAGATTGGCCCACCCTGACTAATGGCCGTCGCGGCAACCCCTCTCGCCAACACTGCAGCCCCGCCTGCCGCAACCACGGCACGGTGCTGTCAGCCGTGCTCCTCCTTGCACTGACCATCGCTTCGGCGGCATCCGGTAAGCTCATGACATGCCGCGTGCCGCAAAACTTCCGTTCGGGCATGCACGCACCCCCTTTTCAGTGATTTGATTACTCATCAAAAAGTGACCTGGCGGGGTCCAGCGCCCTGCTGCTTCCCTCTGTTTCAGCGCTCGCAACAGATCCAGCATCACAGCCTTACAGTATCCCCGCTTCTCCTACCCGGCTGTGCCTTGCGGTATCTGCTTGGACACCCAGCTGATATGACCCAGCATGCCCCCTCGGAGTTCACGCCTCCGTCACTCGACCACCCACGGGTGACGACAACCACTCCCCCGCCCTCCTCCCCCGCCCCATGCCCACCGCCCGCCACAGCCCCCGCTCGGGCCCCGCCCGCCACCTGGGATCGATTTGGGCGGCCGATCTCGGCGGCGCAGCAGCAAAAGAGCCTGAACAGGCCGCAGGTGGTCGCACCAACTGCTCGCGCAGCCGGGGACGTCAACCTCGTCGTTTTTCCCGGGGACTTCTTCAGGCCTGCCTTGTCGCTCACGCCCGACCCGCCACTGGCGGCGCCGGCCAAGTTCTCCTTGCCGGCGAGTGTCACGAACTTCGACGTCGGCACGACCCCCGCCTTCACCCTGGGCGTCTGGGCGGACGCGCCCGCTGAGAAGCCCTGCGGAGCCAAGCCCGACGTCACCGTGAAGTTTTCCGGCCTCAAAGCGTTCAAAACCAAGAATATCGTCGTGAAGGGCCTGTCGGCGCCGGCCGGGCTGCGCACGCTGCGCTTGTTTGTGGACTCCGAGTGCAAGGTGCGCCATGGCGGCGGCCTGTCCGACCGGAGCAAATGGC
>NW_014012181.1:6131-12229 GCF_000611645.1 Monoraphidium neglectum
GGGGGGGGGGGGGGGGCGCCGATGCGACCTGCGGCCATCTTGCCGCACCCAGTGTTGTGGACGTCCCATGGGGGCCGCGCAGAGTCCCTGCAGAGCGCGCAAGCAGGCACCACACACCTCACGCAGCAGCCCGCTGCCCGGGCACGCCAACCGCGCCAGTGGAAGCCGCAGCAGCGGTTTCCGGCTCGTGCCTCTGGTTTGCATCGCACAGCATTGTCAGCCGGCGGGAAGCTGCCACAGCAGCTGCCCAGCGTGGGCGTGCCGCCTGATTGGGCCCCAGCCTAGATAGTGCAGCGCCGGCCTCGCGAGCCACGTGGCGCGCATCAAGACGCCTGGGTCGCCCAACAACCTGATGCGCGTGTCGCGCCCCAACACAGCAACACAACCTCTGCTGCAGAGTGAAACACCCCTGCTCGCCGCCCCTGCCACTTTCCAGGTCAATGAGACCAGCGAGGGCAACCAGTTTGCCTTCAACTACACAGTGACCGCCAATGTGTGTTTGTGTAGACAGGATGGAGCTGGGGAAGCGCTGGGAGGGCATGAGGTTGCACGCAATAGGTCAATCACGTTGCATTTTGTGCTGCTGCTTTTTGAGATGTTCCCCGGGCTCCCCCCCCCCTTGCCCCCTTCACACACACATACAGCTCACGCCCCCAACGAATGCTACTCACACCCCATCCCCCCCAACACCCCCCTTTTGCTGGCCCGGCGGCCGACGCACGCCACCGTTCCCTACAGCCCATCCCAAATTTGTCACTAGATTCTAGAAATTCTGTGCGCTGGAGCAAGAAAAACCCCGTCCAAGAGAGTTTCGCGGCCCTCATTGGTGGCACCTTTGATGTCGAGGTCGCGGTCAAAAACACGGGCAGCAAGGCGGCACCTATTGGCACAATCAAGGTGCGCGGCTTGCGCAAACGCACGCGGGGAGCTGCTGTGGTCGTGCTGATCTACGATGATGATGAGATCGCCTGCCCCGCCAAAGCGTGATGGTAATAGCAGCAGGTGCCTTGGAATGCGACTCGGCCATCCCTGAGTGACAAGCGATCTGCTGCCGCGACCTCGGACAAAACGCCGGGACCCCCTCTGACCCGTGGCTCACGCACGCCTCGCCCTCGCCCTCGCCCTCGCCCTCGCCCTCGCCCTCGCCCTCGCCCCTCGCCCCTCGCCCCTGGCCGCGTGCGCAGCTCTTGTCTGTCCCTGATAACGACACCCGGGTCTTGAACTGCACCACTCCCTCTCCGGACGTCACACTGAAGTTTACCGACACCATTCAGCCAGGCAAGGTGAAGGTGTTCAAGGTGCCTGGCCTCAAGACGCCCACCACGCCCGGCTTCTACGAGCTCCAAGTCCTGGTTGATGCCGGTAGGAGGATTGTGTGCAGTCTCTGGGCTCAGAGCAGACAAAGGCAGTGTCTGGGCTGATGATGGGTCAAGCCGGGTCATCGGGCGACCCCTGCCTGTGCGGCGCAACAAGCTCGCTGTACCACTACTCCCGCTTGCTGTCGCGGATTCTCGACAGACTGCGCCACTGTGGAACACCGCGAAAGCGACAACCTCGGGTCCTTGTTCGTCAAGGCCCTCCCTGCGCCGCTGCCGGACTTCATTGAAACTGGCACAGCGAAGCTGATCGCGCGCGGCGGCCTCAGGTCCGGCGGCACCGCCGAGCTCAGGATCACCTTCAAGAACGTTGGCAACGCGCGCGGCGCGCTCGGCGTCGTGGCGGCGTTTGCGAACTCGGACGAGCTGCCTGAAATTGACTTCAATTGCACGACGAGCAGCGGGGCGGGCTGGGTGTCGACCGCGGAGCTGACTGCCCAGGTGGCAGTGAACGCCAAGGCGACGGCCGTCATCACGGGGCTCAAGCTGCCCTCCACCCCAGGCACTTACTTTGCTGTAGTGCTGCTCGACAGCACGTGCAAGAACCCATCAATATCCGAGGTGTATGAGGAGTTGTTCATACCGTCTTTTGCTGTGCGATACACTCTCAAGGTTTGACATTCTTGCAGGTGCTGCTGAGAAATGTCCAAAGGCACTACGGTACTGATTTAAAAAGCACTCTGGTTGCTTGCATGGCTGCTTGACTCTGCAAACGCACGTGCTGCATGCACCGTGAACATAAAACAACAACACTTTCTGCCTCAATTTGCAACTGTGGGTCTGGTGTGTCGCTGCACTCAAGGCTGCACTCAAGCCTGCACTCAAGCCTGCACTCAAGGCTCCACTCAAGGCTCCACTCAAGGCTGCACTCAGTGCTATGATTAAATCCTGCACACAAGCACAAGGGCAGTCATCCTGCTCTTATGCTGTGCAAGGATGTGGGTGGGTGGGTGGGTGGAGAGCAAAGTTTGGGAGCCGAATAAAAGTGCCGCCGTCTCCAGCATTGATATTCTGAAGTCCCCAACCATTCTGAAATGCTGCAATGGGTTGACCACCTTCTGCTCAACGGCGACTCATGCTTTCCATGCGTGCATCCGTCCTTGACAGTGATGATATCTATCCACACAAGCACCTGGCGTGGGTTCAAACATGCAAACGGTGTAATTATTATTGCCATCAAGGCTTTGAATTCATCCCTATGTACATGCCCACTATGGCAGCATCAGCCAGCATGCGGTCAACATATGCCGCCGCAGAAACGGGACATCCCCGACAACAACCAACAACGTCGCCCCGCCGTCACAATTGTGCCGTTGCTGCCACCACCGACTGCGGCGGCTGCACCAGGCTGCAGAGTTAGCCAAGCACCCCCCCGCAGTGGCCACGTTCAATGTTCATAGGACCTGCAAGCAGCTCATGCGTCATCTTTGCAATGCTCTTGCCCATGCCAGTGCCGAGCAGGGAAAGCAGTACCTGCCTCAAACGCTTTGCCTGTTCATGCTGCTGCCGCTCCTACACGCGTGTGCTATCATCCTGTTGCCCCATCGCTTCAAGCAGCTGCTGCAGATCCGTGAGCGTGAGGGGCTCCTAGCGTGCACTGCACCAGCCGCTTGGTTCGAGGTCGCCGCTGCCTTGTCAGAAAGTCCAGGTGGGACCCGCCATCAACGGAATCCTCAAAACCGCCTGGCGTGCATGGGATGATGACTGTCCGACAATGCATGGCGGTAGCCACGGGCAACCTGTGCAGGGCAGCCGCATATAGCACTGAGATAAGATTTTTGTGTTGATGCACTGGGCAGGTGACCCATTGTCAGGCATGATGACACGTACGGCATGCCACGTACCTATTAAAGCAACTTGCTGTCAAGGAAGAACCTGGGTACCTGGGTAATGTTTGCAAGCACGCTGAGATCAATGCCGCTGACTCACCCCGAGGACGCATGTCAATAGCCACGGGAAGCCTTGCGCGCGCACTTCATCGCACAAACCTCTCGCACGCTCTCCTGCGCGCTGCCAGCACCATGGCGGCCGCTGCGCCGAGCAGCGAAGAGGTGAGCGCCGCCACCGCGACGACGACCGCCCAGCCGGCCTCGCTGGCGCAACCGCCGTGCGCTGCAGGCTCGACCCCTCGCCCTCACCCTTGCGCCACGACGCAGGTGTTGGCCACGGTATCAGACGGCATCGGCGAAATCACCCTCAACAGGTGGCGTGTGCGTGGCTGCCCATCGGCCAGATGCCGCCAATCCACTGCCAGCTGCGCCAGCGCCCCTGCCAAGTGTGGCTGGCGGCCTCGCTTCTCCTCATCCTTCTCACCCCGCCGCGTCGCGCGGCGCCGCAGGCCTGCGGCGTTGAACGCCCTGAACATCAACATGATACGCCGCCTGCTGCGTGTGTACGCGGAGTGGGGGCGCCCCGGCAGCGGTGTCAACTGCATCGTCGTGCGAGGCGCAGGAGGGAAGGTGCGCGGCACGTGCGCGCGTGCCTGGCGCCCGCCTGGCCATTGCATGAGTAGATCATTTCCGGACTGACAGGTGCAATTTCAATCCAAACCAGGACGAACGCACAGCCGAGTAACGACCTCCGCGGGGAGGGGCCCATTCACAAAACGGCCGCGTCCGTCCCAGAGCGGTGCCCACAGCACGCAGCGCCACCGCCAGCTGGGGCCAGCCCAAAACTTGCTGTCTTGCTACATCCCCCACCGTCCCAAGCACACACACACACACTCACACGCACTCACACACGCACACACACTCACACACACACACTCACACACCCACACTCTCACACGCACGCACGCACGCAGCACGCATGCACGCACGCACGCACGCACACACACACACACACACACACACACACACACACACACACACATACACGCGCACGCGCACACCAAAGCATCACCCCCTGCGCCGCCGCCCCCAGGCCTTTTGCGCCGGCGGCGACGTCAAATCCAACGTGCTCGCCGCGCGCTCCGGCGACACCGCCTCCGCCCTTGAGTTCTTCCGGGAGGAATACACCATGAACGCTGCCATCGGGCGCCTGGCGCCGCCCCATGTCGCGCTCATCGACGGGATCGTCATGGGCGGCGGCTGCGGGGCGTCGATGCACGGCGCGTTCCGCGTCGCAACGGAGAGGTGCGCTGTAGGGGCGGTCCGGGTTGGGGGGCCGCAGGGGGCGGGGGCGCCGCTTTGTTCATCCTGCTGCATGCGTATAGGGTATAGCCAATGGGGTCACTGCCGTTGGAGCCCGCGAGTTCCACAGCTCTGAACCAACATTGGTCGCGGGAGCGCTTTGCAGCATGAACATGGGGGCTGTCTCCTGGACTGAGCCGTCCCAGCAACGCGAGGAACCGCCCCGTAGCATCCTTTTGAGGATGAACAGGCGCGCACACAGCTCACGCCCTCATCCCGCCCCACCTTCTGCCGCCTCGCGTGCCGCCCTGACCACCCCACAGGACGCTCTTCGCAATGCCTGAAACCGCCATTGGGCTGTTTCCCGACGTGGGCATGATGCAGCTGCTGGCGGCCCTTCCTGGGGAGGCCGGCCCCTGGCTGGCGCTCACGGGGGCGCGGCTCAGAGGTGGGCCGGCCGGCAGACGATGCAAATACACAACACATAGCGCGCCACCTTGCAGCATCTCCCCCTCCCTCTGGCCGTCGGGGACGTCCCTCTCTCTTGGCCCCAGCGCCGCCCTGGTTTCCTGCCCATTTGTGGCGCGTTGTGATACCCCTTTTGCAGTTCCTTCCCGCTGCCCGCTCTTTGAATGTCTCTGCACTCTCGACTGCGCACCGCAATCTTCACCAGGCCACGAGCTCAAGGAGTTTGGCCTCGCGACCCACTACCTCCCGTCCGCCCAACTTCCGGATCTCATCTCGCGCCTCCGCGCGCTCGGTCCCCGCGCCGCCGACCCCTCCGCCGTCTGCGCCGCGCTCGCCGCCGCCGAGGCGGCCGCGGGCCCCTCGCCGCCGCCGTCGCGCGCCGCGGCGCGGCGGCCGCTGGTGGATTCGCTGTTCGCGTGCGGCAACGGCAGCGTGGGGGGCGGCGTCGAACGAGTGTCGGAGGCCGTGCAGGGGGCGCAGCTGGAGGGAGACGACGAGGCGTGGCGGCGCGAGACGCAGCAGCAGCTGGAGCGGTGCGCGAGAGAGAGACGCTCGGGGGGGCCGGTCGCGCGGCAAGCCAGGCGCACAAGCAGCGGGGCCGCTGAAGTGCATTCAAATCAATGCCAACCACGTGATATGCAGTCCCAAAACCACACCCAAAGCAATGCAGCAGCAAGCCTGCCTGCGTGCTCACTGACAACGCCCCTCTCGACCACTGCATGTGGAAGCTGTGCCAGGCCTCCCCACCCACCTCCCCTATGCATCTGCTTGGTGCCATCAAAACTCCTCACAGCTTACTCCAACCACCTCAACCGCCCTCAACCGCCAAAACCACCAACCCCGTCGCGGCGCCCCACCCCGCGCGCCTGAACAGGGCGTCGCCCATATCTTTGGCGGTTACATGGGAGTACATGCGCCGCGCCCGCCGCACCAGGATGGGCCTCGCGGACTGCCTCGAGGCGGACTGGGCGCTGGTGGGGCACTTTGTGGAAGGGGAGGCGGACTATTGGGAGGGCGTGCGGGCGCGGCTGATCGACAAGGACGAGGCGCCGAGGTGGAGGTTCGGCCGCGTCGAGGATGTCGGGGAGGGGCTGGTCGACTGGCTGACGCGGCTGCCGCCGGG
>NW_014012181.1:12377-14783 GCF_000611645.1 Monoraphidium neglectum
GTTTGAGAGGGCGGGGGGCTGGACGCGGGCGCGGGCGCTGAGCTGAGGCGAGGTGAAGGCTCGTATATTTATGCGCTTCAGGGCGCTTCTGGGCTTCGCAGACTGGGGAGTGCTGCCGTTGAGCCGTCGCTGGGGATGATGGGGGGTTTGCTTGCCCCAACCCCCAACGACACTCGAGTGCGGGTCTGGTGGGGACCCTCGCGGCCTTGGTGTTGAGCAATTTTACATCTGGGCACTGTCACTGCAGGGTTGAGTGTGTGTGCCCTGAAAGGACTGTGTAAACCCCTCTTGTAATCGGTTGTGCAGCTGCCTGCGGCCCCGCCCAAAGTGAGCTGGCTAGCTGGCGGTGTCACTGAGTCACCGGGCGGTGGCGGGCATGCGAGGCGCACTGTAGTCGGTCGCCTGCCCGGGTGGCGCGGAGGGTCACGATCCTCCACATTCGTTGCCAAGCATTGCATGTAGCATTAGGATCGCACATATTGCACCAATTTACTGAATGTCTTGCATCGCACTTGCGTAGAGCTCCGGTTCACTCTCCTGCCGACAGCCTCGACCCTGGAGAGCCTCCTGGGGCACGGGAGGGGGCATCAGATGCGGTCCTTACTGTAATAGTGATTTCTGTTTGAGAAGCCACTGCGATCCCAGATCTGCGAGCTCCGTGGCCGGCGAACGGCGATAGGGGTGGCTGCGGAGGCGGGAAAGAGACGAAGAGGAACACCTTACATATTTCGTGTGGCGTCCGCAGCACCTCGGTGAGCCTGCTCAGATCAAAATTGCCTGCTGTGCTGGCGAGGTCCGATGGGGCCCCATGCGAGTATTTCCATACCCGTGATACGATCCATGCTGACATTAAGCTGTTTGACAAACGGAGATGCACGCCACGGCACCGGCGTTGCGCAGGTCGGGCGGCATACAGCCCTGTGCCGGCGCCGCCCCGACAACACCAGAGCGGGGGCGATCGCGCTGGCGCCATCGCGCGTGTCGGTCTTGCCACTAGGGGTGTCCGCCTGATTTCATCTAGGTGAGCAATTTCGCTCATGGAGCGCTGCCGCGCCTTCGCCCCCTGCGGCAGCCGCCCGCCCCGTCCGCCCGCCCCTCCACCCGTTTGCGCAGCGCGACCGTGCGCGCCCGCCCAACGCCGCCCGCGCCCCCGCCGCGCTGCAGCCGCGCCGCGCCCGCGCCCGGGCACCCGCCAAGATGAACAAGACCATGGGGGGCAGCTACCACAACTTGGCGGCGCTGGAGGAGGCGCGGTTCTCGGACGCGCGCCAGGTCAGCACGGGGCCGTCGCCGCTGGGCCAGGCGGCGCAGAGTGGCAGCGCGCTGTCCCTGGACAGCCAGAGCGGGCGCGCCAGGTGCGCGGTGGGAAAAACGGGGCTCCTCTGAGTTGTCAGAGGTTGGGGGATTGAGGGTGGGAGCGGGAGGAGGACGCATGCCGCGGCAACATGCGGGGCGGCGGGCGCGCTCGCGGCCCGCTCGCGGTGCTCGCATGCATGCATGTGCGTGCGGCGCGAGCCGCGCCGCGTCGCACCGCCGCGCCCCTGGCGTCTCGAGCCCGGGGCGCCACGCGTGCGGCTGTGGTGGCAGCCTGTGTCGCGCTGCCTGCGAACGGCGAACGGCAACGGCCTCGTTGGTATGCCCTTGTCAGCCCTCTGGTTCGGGGTCGCTTCAGCCGTGTTTCACCGGCGTTGAGCGCCACCCCCCCCCCCCCCCCGCGCCCGGTCACACGCGCCACGCGTGCCGCTTCTGCCCACGCACCAAGCACCAAAAGCGTGCTTGCACGCGCTCTTGCATGTACGCACACCACCACCCTCAACCACCGTGTCCACACATACACACACACACACACACATACACACACGAGACCTCAAACACACACGCACACACACACACACACACGCCCCCCGCCCCCAGCCGCCTCATCATCGTGTCCAACGTGCTGCCTGTGCGCCAGCGGCGCGCGGGGTCCTCCTGGGAATTTGAGTGGGACCAGGACGCACTCGTCTACCAGGCCAAGGTGGGGGCGCTTGGGACGGATTCGCTAACGCATATGAAGTATATTGGCTGCGTGATATGTTGTTATCCTTTGTCTTGACGCCGATCGACGCATGCCCGACGCTGGGGTGGCGTCGGCACGCCGTGCTGTGTGTGCGCTGCACGCCGCAGACGCGGGGCGCCGCGGGGTGTGATCGGCGGCAGCTGCGGAAGTCGAGCACACCCGGGCCGGCGGACCCTCGCCATGCGGCGCGGCGCGCGTCGACTGACGCCTTTTTTCGCCCGCCCCCTCCATGCGTGTGTGTTCCATGTGATGGGAGCAGGAGGGCATTCCTGATGAGTTTGAGGTGGTCTACGTCGGCTGCACCCCCTCCGACGTGGACATCATGGACCAGGAGGTGGGGGGAGGGC
>NW_014012180.1:0-14111 GCF_000611645.1 Monoraphidium neglectum
CCCCCCAACGGGCCCAGGCATGGAGCATGTGGCCGCCGCGCAGCTCGCGGCGCGCGGCGGCGCGTCCGTGCGGCGCCTGGACGCGCCGCTGGCGCTGCAGGAGCGCTGGGTGGCGGCCATGGTGGCCGACTTTGAGGCCCGCCGCCGCGACGGCAACTTGCAGCAGAGGTTGCCCTACGAGCTGCTGCGCGACTCCCACACGCTGCAGGCGCGGCTTCCGCCCAGCTTCCAGGAGTGGGACGCCCGGCTGGCGGGCGCGTTTGGGGGCCTGGGGCCGTCGGCGCTGCTGGCGTTCAAAATTGCCCGGTCCTGCGCCGCGGCGACGGTGGGGCCGAGGGATGCGCGCGGCGTGCTCGCGCGGCTGAGGCGGCTGCAGGTGGGCCGGAGGGGCCGGCGCGCGCGGGCTGGTTTCGGGGGCTGCGGCGTTCTCGCGCCTGCCTGCGGGGGTTTTCCATCCAGGACGACATCGCTGCGCGTCCCAGGCATCGTGTACGCAGCTGCTTTGGTGCAAGCCTGCCTGTGCACCCTCCAGTGTCCACCCTTGCGCGGTGAGACCTCCACCCAATCATCAAATGAAATCGCCATTCCCTTCTCCGCAGCCGCTCAAATGGGAGCACTTTGCCCGCCGCGAGCTGCATATGGCGTGGCAGCTGCGCGAGTTTTGCGAGGAGGGCGCCGAGCGCCGCGTCCGGGCCACCCCCCAAAGCAGCGGCAGCAGCAGCAGGGCGCCGGCGGAGGCCGGCGCGGGCGGCGGCGACAGCGGCATTGGGGGCGGGGCGGACGGCCCGGTCGTCGCGGTGGTGGGGCGGCAGCACGCGGCGGCGCTGCGCAAGCTGTGGGACGACCCGTCGTCCCTCCTCTGGCGCGACGAGCTGCCGCGCGAGTTCAGCCCATCAGTCATCGACGGCCTCAACGAGAGGGCGGCGGCGGCTGCAGAGGTCAGGGGGACGGCGGCTGGCGGCGGCGCTGGCGGCGGCGGCACTCGCAGCAGCATACCTGGCACCGGGTAGCCCGCGAGTCCTTTGGAATCGAATTGACGAGCCAGCGTCGCTGCAATCAAAGCGATCTGGACAACCTTTTGCTGGCTTTGTAACTAGTGACCGCCCCCTGCACAAAGGCGCCCAAGGGAGACTGAGGGATGGCCATGAAAGGAAGGGTTTGTGTTACATCGCGGGGACCGCTTGCAGCGCCGCAAGCGCCCGCGCACGCGGCTCTTACGCGCTTTGGAGGTGTTGGGGAGGGGCCTGTCCTGCGCGCGGGCCCCCCAAATGCGGGCACGCCTGAAGCGTGACAAAGAGGCAGCATGGTTCTTAGAGCAGGGGAGAGGGAGCATGCAGAGCAGTGCCAGGCACCCTGCGGAAGTCGAGGGGACAGGCGGGCCGATCGTTGCGCTGGGGGGGACGGGGCCCCCAAAAGAAGGCAGGCTTGGTGATTGAGTCTCTGGGGTGATGCAGAGTTTTTTTAACCAGAAGGCCCCGAAAAAGCGACTGAAGGGCTTGAAACGGAGCAACAGGTGTAGAGGGCCACGCTCAAGGTATGCCTCACTGAGCCCATAAGGAAGCGCAGCGCGCCGCTGCTGGCGGAAGTGTCAAAAATGGGGTGGCCGCCGCAGGCGGGCGGCCGCACGAATGCATTTGCGGATGGCTGAGTAGGGCGCTTGGAGTGGTTGGGGGGCTTCGGAAGACTGTGCGCGTGGGCGGCCGCTCGGCTGGCTGCTCGAGGGCGCGCACACCCGCAGGTCACCGAGATAAGCAGGTGGCGCGGGCTGATGTGGACACCAGAAGTAGCGATGGAGGCGGCGGGCCCTCCCATTCTAACCGCCACTCTACTACAGTCGTTGCTGCTGCGCGGAAGGGCCGTGGCCTGCCGCGGGTGTCGGGGAGTCTGGAAAAGCCGCAGGCCCGCTCGACGCGCGAGGTGCGCCGCGGTGCCGTCACTACCCTAGTGGCAGCTGCGTCGCCCATGAGCGGCTGCGGCGCCGCAGCTGCTGGCTGGTGGGGTGACGCTGGCCGGCAGCCCCCCAGCGTGGGGCGGCGCCGCCTAGTACAAGCGCCCTCCGGCCGCCTTGACCTCGCTCGGAAGCCTGTAAGCAAACGGCGTCGACAGCCACGCAGAAGGGGTACCCGGCGCGGATATGATGTCGGCCGCCGCCGACCCGGTGCTGCTGCCGCCCTCGCTCACGCTCGCGCCGCCGGCGCTGCCGTCGCTGCTGGCGGCGAGCGCCGTGCGCCTGAGCACGACGCTGCCGGCGCGGATGTGCTGCCCGTCGTCGGGCGCGCTGCGCTGCTGCCTTTGCTGTTGCCGCATTTGTTGCTGTTGCTGCTCCTGCTGCTTTTGCTGCTGCTGTTGCTGCTGAAGCTGCTCTTCCTGTGGGTCATGCTGCTGCTGCCGCGGCTGCTGCTGAGGGGTTGGCGGTGTTGCCAGCGGGGGCGGCGGCGGCGGCGGCGGTGGTGGCGGCGGCGGCTGCGGGACGACCGCGTCCCGCTCGGCCCCAGTTGCAACGCCCGCGCCTCCTCCGCGGCTGGAAGACCAAGAGTTGCGCGGGCTGCCGCTGGGTGACTGCCGGGTGCCAATGGCCTCGCCGCTGCCACTCAGGGCGTGCCAGTCTCGCTTTGCAGCTGCATGGGCGGGCGCTATCCAGCTGGTCACGTGAGAAAAGTGCTGCCCGTTGACGTACCTGGGCGCGAGAGCGGGGTGATGCGGAAACGCGCCCGCAGGCGATACAGTGAGCGCGTGGGGCCCAGGAAGGGGCCCTGTGTCTGCAGCCTGCGGCAGGCGGACGACGCCGCCGACGCGCCAACTGGGCCGCCCCGTCCCCTCCATGCCGCTGGCGCGCGCGATGCGTGCGCGCGCGTGTGCTCACGGAGCGCCGCCAGGCATCATGCAGGCGCGCTCACCAGAACTTTGCGCGGTCGCTCTTGAGGTGGGCGGGCGCTGGGCATACGTAGTCACCGAGCATCAGAGCGTACCGCTCATCCGCGCCCGCCTGGGACCCGCCGCCCCACGCGGTCGTCTCCAGAACTTCCTCCTCCGCGTCGCGGCCCGCCATCTTTGCAACAAGAGCAGCCTCCTGCAGCGGCGGGGCCGGCGAGGGCGGCGATTGCACAGTCGGGTTTGGTCGAGGAGGAGGCTTGGATTGCGGGTGGGCGCTGGGCGCTCCATTGCCGAATGCTGGCGGGTGAGATGAGGATTGATGCACTCAGAGGGCTGCTGATGGTGCAGGCACCAGCATAGGCCTGCCTGCGTCTGCCTGCACACGCGTGCTGTGCAGTGCTGCAGCGTGGCTGCCGCACGCCTGGGCGTGCCCATCGGCCACGCGCTAGGCAAGGGCCGGTGACGCCGCCTCATACAAGCACTAACAAACAGCATCGTCGTCCGCGGGCCGCTCTGCAGCTGTGGCACCCTGGTTGGAGCCTACTGCACGATGCCCCATCTGCTCAAGCGACCCCCTGCCAGACTGCGACGTGCCACAGTAACAGTTGCTTCTACTGTATTATCACCTTGGCCAAGCTCATGGACATCACCAGCCCATCCCGCAAATCGATGCGTTCAGGTGCCGTGTGCGCACGCAGCAGGTTCTGCGCGGCCTCGCGTATGCTCATGATCGGCTATCTGCTCTGCTTGTAACCAGGCCGCGCAGACGCGCGTTGCTGAGAGGTGGCATGCCCGTGCCTACTGCTTGGCGTCGACGTCCCTGCACCTGCCAACCTGGACGCGTCGAGCCCATCCTGGTCTTGCAGTCAGGGCCAAGGCCGCATGCCGCAAGAGATGAGCATCAAAATTTACACACTCAGCATACTCAGCAAATAATGCAGCCCTTCTCAAGTGCACGCCTCAGAGTATACCCCACGCGTGTCAAAGCATGTTTGACCCGCTGCTGAGGGGGGGTGCGAACAGGGGTTTGAAACACGTCCAAGGGAAGGCGACTTGCAGGAATACAAGCACAAAAGTTGTGGCCATCGTGTGTCCTAGACCTGGCTTGAACCATGAGCACATCCATCCGCAGCAGCAGCAGCAGCAACAGCAGCCCCCGCACCTAATGCCCATCACCACCCCGCCCGCGTTTCTTGGCACCGCCGCCGCCGCCCGGGCTGGCGGCGCCGGCGCTGGCATTTGAATCACCCATGAGCACATCATCGCCACCGCCAACACGCGCCCCGCGCGCTGCTGCGGCAACAGTCTTGAGCGGCCGCTCCGCCAGGCGTGCTAGGTCGCCGTTCCCAGTGTTGACTTTGATGAAGCGCAGGGCGCACACAGCCAAGTCGCGCGGCGGCATCCCCATGTACACCTGCCTGTGCAGTTGCTCGCTGCGGCCAGAGGCCAGCCCCACCCAGCTGGCTGCAAATCAAGGGGGGGTGAGGCACATTAGTGTGGCCAGCAGCCTTCAGAGATCTGAAAGGCAATCGCAGCACGGTGCGCCGTGCACCTCGCTTGTGTGCACCACGGCGCAGTTCTAGAGCAATCCGTCTGTCCCTTCGCACCTATACATGCCAGCACGTGTGAGGCCGCCTTCACCGCGTCCCCTTGAGCGTGCGGCGCCGCCACAGCGGCGGCCAGGGCATCAAGGCCTCCAGGGTGCATCTCGAAGCCGGCAAACGTCGTAGGGGAGGACATCAGGACGCCCTCCATCATGTCGCCTGCCTTGCTGGAAGTTGCCGGGTCGTGGTGAGACAGGCCGTACGCCAGCTGCTCCCAGGCCAGCTGCTTGAGCTGCGCCCGCTCGACTTCCGCTGGGGCGTTGCTGGAGCTGTGGTTGTCCAGCCCGATAGTTCTGTCAGAGGGTGAAGTTTGGGTGGTGTGGTGAGTCGTGCATGATACAAAGGTACTCCGCAGATGCCGGATGCCGGTAGCGCAGGCAGTCCACAAGCCAAACTATGTCGCTGCGACACCCGTGAGAGCAAGCTCAGCTTCCCGTCCCGCCAAATTCCACCCGACCGTTTCAGCCCTCTGGCCAACCCACCCAAGGACAAGTCCAGCGCTGGCAAGCATGAGACTGCAGCTGCTAATGCTGCGCTGATCCCTCGCGTCCCCGCTCGCATCCAGCGCCGCCAGCAACGCCCGCAGGCCGCCTGCAGCGCGTGCGCGGGCACAGAACCTCGCGCCAGCAGCGCCGGCGCCTAGCGTCGTAGGCCCGTCCTTCTGAGACCCCGCGATGCCGAGCAGGCTGGCCGCGGCAGAGGCTTCGTGGGGGACGTTGGCGGCGCTGCGCGGCTCGCCGGCCGCGTTGGCACCTGCCATGGCCTTCTGAATTATGAGGACGAGCTTTGCGGCGGCGTCGGGCATCTTAGACAGGGTGATTTCGCCAGCAACCTCGCAGTCGTGGCGCGCGCGCTCGTGGTAGCTCAAGCGTGCCAGCGCCTCCAGTGCCAGCCCTGTCAGCTCTGACCCGCTGTTTGCTGCGGGCGCGGGCTGGTCGCGGGACGCCGCGGCCAGCAGAGCTGCCACCAGGCGGGGGCCGCCGCAGGCGTGCATCACAGCATCGGGATGGTGCGCGAGTGTGCAGAAGAGGCGTGCGCAGGCCTCGGCCTCGCCATTGGTGGCGCGAGGAGACGTGAGTGCAGTTGCAAGCCGCTTGATCAGTGGGCCACGCGCGAGTGCCGCGGCAGCGCTGTCGTCCCCGTTGTTGGCAACAAAGAGGGCCAGATGCAGGAGCACACGTCGGTGGTTGGCAAGGCGGGTGGCAGCGGCGGCGTCGCTCGCGGCCGGCGCGTCGAAGGGCACCCACGCGGCCGCGACGAGGTCAAGCGCCTGTTGGAAGCTGGCGCGCATGGCCTGGGACAGCTCGCGTGGTTCAGCGGCCTGCAGGAGCTCGTATAGGGTCGACACCACAGCCTGGTACGTATGATGCCATGGACATGTGACGGTTGAATAATGGTTGTTGGCCAGGGTGCCCCATGCAGCACCAGCCTTTGCACGCCCATGCAGGCGGCCGACCTTGCATTGTAGGGTGCTGGATACACATGCACACGCCTTTGACGGCAGCACGTGCACCAACGCGCCTCATGGTGTGACGTTGCCTCCGTCAAGAGTGCGCCCATCGCGCCGGGCTCCCTTAGGAAGGCACAGACACAGAGCTCTGACAGGGCTTGGCCCGAGCAATCAGGGTTGTTGGCCTGCATGCATCATGTGTGCGTCATGCATGCATGCGACGCCGATGGCAGTGATGCTATGGCATGAGTAACTCATCTATTTATCTATCCTGCATGCGTCATGCATGCGCGGGCAAGTGAGGAAACTCTGGGAACGGTGGCGCTCAGGGTTGCATGCATTGTTTGCTGCACATGGAACCAGGCATGTGTGGAACCCAAAGCCTCCAGCAAATTAGGGAGACAGACATGCGGACAGTTTGATTTCAGTGTTACGTTGATGGCAAGGTCAAGGGTCTTCAGTGCAAGCTGGCGGGCTGCGGCGGCTCCTTGGGTGCTGATGCCGCTGCAAGCGTGGAGCGCGGCAGCGGCCGCACCAGCGGCCTCAACTGCACGCGCCGACTGGCCACTGGTAAGCGCATTTACAAGCTGCTGCAGTACTTCTGCACACGGCAGCGCTTGCGATGGGCCCTGCATGTCGCCTATGTGTGCTGTAATGCAGGCTACGCTGTGTGCTGTTGTGACAGCGGTGTGGGCAGCGATCACTTAGTGCCACAGGGGCTGTGCAGCGCTGTACTGTATAAGATCGAGATTCAGTAACCACAGGTGTTCAAATTCTCGCTTGAGGGCAAGCGTGATGCACGAGAGCAAGGAGTTCTCGACAATGCGCGAAAAGTGATCTATTGGTATGAACAGGGATGCGCTGCTTCAAGGTGAAGAAAACCGTGCTGTCACTGCATACCGTATGTCGCGCTTGTTGCCAGCTGAAAACACCATCCTGCGTGCGTCAGTCCAAGTGCTGGGTGTCTGGACAGCCACCCGCACAGCACCAGCCCAGTGCCTGACAAGGCAGGCGGCAATCACATGCCTTGCAATTGCTCACATAGATGAACGCACTTTGGACGCCCGTAGAACCTCGCGAGCCAAGTGGGGAATCCTTGCTTTTCAGTTGTGATGCAAGGTGTGTAGAATCATGGAACCAACCCGCCCAACACCGGAGGCCTTGCACAGCTGCTTAGATCCACTCTTACTGGCGCCAGAAAAGACAAACACGACACAGACAAGTTTTAGCCAGTCCAGCATGGCGCACAGGCGGGGCCAGGTGCAGCAAGGAGAGCAGGGAAGGAAGACAATCAGACACAAAGCCACGCAATCCCACGAGACCCCCCTCAGGTGTATAATCTACTTTTCGCGTTCAGATTGCGCTCAAGCCCTGTGCTGCATTGACCAAGTCTCGTTCAGTCGCAGGAGCGCAAGCCAGAAAAGGAGTGGCCGCGCACCACCCATGCGTGATATGATGCAATCCTCTGGCCATTACATTGGCCAGGATGAGGAGAACCCAATAAGATGCAAAAATGTGGCCAACGCCCCGTCAGCGCGTTCCCAGCGCTATCAGGGGCGTGGCAATGGCAGCTGGAGCCCACACGTGTGCTCCAGTCTTGCCTGTGCCTGCTGTTGCGCGAACCCCCTGTCGAATTGTCGACGGGCCGCACACCGCTGCCCAAACGAGTCCCCAGCAGGGTCAGCGGCGACCCGCGGCAGCTGCATGCCGCACGTGCGGCGACTGGCCCGCCAGCCGCGACACGGCTTGCACGATCCGCGCCATCGCGGCCACAGGCGTCTGCCTGGCAGCAGCCGCGTTGGCGACCTTAGCAGCTGGCGCGGGAACGGGCGCGGGTGCTGACGGCGCAGGGGCCGGCGCAGCAGTGGGCGCAGCAGCAGGCGCCGCCAACTTGTCCGCCGATGGGGGCTCCGCCATTTCAAGCGCGAGCGTCGTCAGCGGCGACGGCGAGATACCCAGCGGCACGACGGGCGCGAGCACCGGCGCCGGCCCCGAGGCGTCCGCCGCCGCCGCGCCGCCAGCTGGCTCGTAGCCGCTGCACTTCGGCATCGCCCATGCAAACCCGATCTGGATGATGTAGCGCTTGGTGTACCCGCCCATCTCCGGGGGCAGCTGCTTGCCCTCAAAGCCGCGGAAGGCCGCCAGGTAAGCGCCCTCCCTGGGCGCGTCCAGGACGACGTCTGTCGCGTTGGGCTCCCCTGGGTAGCCCCACTCGTACTTGTTGCCCAGGGACGTCGTGAACGCCATCCACCGCATGACGCTGTCGTGCTGCAGCTCCACACGCGTGATATCCTGCATGGGGGGGGGGGTGAGAGGACCGCATGCGTCGCAGGCGCTGCCTTTGTCGCGGTGTGCATGCGGCCGCGCGGGCGTTGCCTCCGCCATAGGCTCGGCCTCTCACATCTGCCATGGCAGTCGCACGGCCTGCGGCATCCCAGGCGCTCAGCGCGCTCTGGACCTGCAGCGCACGGCGACCCAGCACGCGATCCCGCCCTGTCCGCCCCTCCCTCGCACCTCCCCAGGCTCCAGTGTGAAGTTGAAGGGCTTGTGGGGCCTCCTGGCGCCAAAAAGCAGGTCTTGGTCGTTGGTGCCATTGGTGCCGTACACCGGCTGGATGCCCTTGAACTCGCCCCCGGGATGCTGCAAGTGTGTGGTGGGTGGTGGTGGCGGGGTCTTGTTGGTTGATGAAACAGGGGTTGGTTTGAACGGATTCGCTCGGTGCGTGATGGTGCAGATTGGTTTCGCGTCACGGCCGCCTCCAGCTGTCCGGGCTGGTGCCTCCGCCAGCGACGTTGTGGCCCGCTGCAAATCCTGGGCGGCCCAGCCCTTCCGCGGCGGCTGCTGACGCAACATATCGTCCCTAAACCATCCCTGCGCCAGTGGTGCCCACCCAGCCGATGTAGGGGTCGTGCCAGGGGACAGAGTAGTACATGCTCATCGCCGTGATGGGGCCATACTGCATGAACGCCCAAGTGTCGTCGTGCCTGACAGCGTTTCAGCCGCGACGGCAAGAGGGAGGGATGTTGTGAGGCGTGGTGCCAAGTGGCTCTTGGGAGTGCTAGACTGCGATGGCGGCTGCAGCGCGGGTCGTTTCAAGGCCACGCGGGGCCGCAGGGTGCGCCCTGGTGGGCAGGCAGCCTGGGGAGCTCACACTTAGGGGCACAGGGACCGTCGGCGCGACGCCGCGACCCCCTCACCATGCAGAGTCCGAGATGTTGGGCGTGCCATACAAATCAGTGTAGGCAATCACAGGGTCGCCCAGGGCAGGCGCTGCGCTCGAGGTGTGTGGGGATGGGGACGTGCAGCGCGCAGCAGCAGGTGTGGTGCGCACGCTGCCGATGCCGTCGTCCCCATCCTCGCTCTAAGCAGCTAGCAGCACAAATCACGCTGCTGCTGCTTTCAAATAGCTCAAGTGTGCGGGGCACATCAAGTTGGGGTCAACCCTGCACCATGAGGCGGCCCGCATCGGCGGTTGAGTTGCCTGCTGTGGCGCCGCTGCCCAAATCGCTGCAGAACGTGCTACCAGCGACTGAAACGAAGAGCTCTGCTACTTTACATGCAGTATGATTGCCATGGGACCCCATACGCATCCGCTGCAGGCAGTCACAATCTGGCGGGCACGCAGATCAGCCATACCTGCGCATATGAGCCGCCAGCCCTGGTAGTCTCTGCCTGCAACAGTCCTCCCGCATGCCAACACCAGTGCAAGCCACACCAGTGCCCACGGCCCCAGCTGATGCCTGCTGTTCGAGCCCATGATGCCCAAGCGATGTATTATGTACGCTCAGACAATTATTGTGGGGCCCAGCGATGCTGGTCACCAGCCACTGGCCGAGAAATTGCTAGGGCACGGTCAAAAGGATCGCGTCACACCCGCCTTTGGGTGCACCCGAGAGCTGCTGACCTGCTTCTCGCAGTCCCCATGGGCGCCACCCAGTGTCCTATACCACCCTCCTTGCGACGCCTGCTGAGAAGACGGTGATAAATAAGGCTTTGATGCAAATTACAGCATGAGCAAACACTACTCACAGGACCGCCTGTGCCATTATGTACAAATTGCACTGGCAGACGAAGGGACGTCCTTGCTCTGGTCTGTCGTCACTGGAAGAGGGCGCACTGATTGTCACCTTGGTCCACTTTGGCCAGGTCGACATCGCAAAGACATCGCAAACCGTGCAAGTAGCGCACATGTAGCAGGCTCATCAGGCCACAAGTGCAGCTGCAATGCGCAAGCGGCCCTGCTTGACTTGAAGCAGGGCCCAAAGTCAATCAAAGCTGGCACAGGAAGCAACCCCTGCTGCACATCCCCCTTTCAAGAAGACCTTGAAAATCCTAACAGCCAACCCCACCAATAAAGCTGTAATTGTAAACGCCTGCGCTCTCACTTGCCCTCACTCCGTGGTGCCCCCGCAGCCGCCTTCGCCCCTTCCACTGCCGCCCTCACCCTCTCTTGCCCCCCGGCCTCGCCTGTGTCCCCTCCATCCCCGCTGCCTGCCACGCCTGCGCCTGCGCGTGGCGCGTGCCGCCAGCCTGCGGCGCGCTGCTGCTTGAATGCCTCGAGGGCCTCCTGAGTCATCAGGTTGACCCGGATCGCGTCGATTTCGGCAGGGGTAAGGCCGCAGCTCTCCAGGTATGAGTCAGCGCCCTGCCAGTCGCCAAGAAGTCAAGAGAGATTTGCACCAGCAGGTGGAATGGGAATGTGTTCAGGGCCGGCCGGTCGACAAGCCTGGACCCTCGAGGCCGGGCTGCAGCCAGCACGCTAACACCTGGGCTGTGCCGCGACAAGTGTCCAAGCCAGTTCCAGTCAAAAGGGCTGCCAGTTCAGCGGGGCGCCGGGCAGCAGCGCGCTGGTGGCCCCGGTTGGGGGAGCCCTCTCACCAGGGGGTACCGCTCCTCGAGGTACAGCAGCAGGGCGCGCATGGTCTCCTGATTGAATGTGCCAGGGGAGGGGGATGAGCAACATGCGGGGAGGGGAGGGAGTGTCGACGAACGAAGCAGGGTGATGAAGCGAGGTATTCACTGTTGAGATTGTTCAAGGGGGGATGCTTTGCTCCCCCCTCACGGCAGCATTGCGTACGTGGCAACCAGTTCAGCCTCGGGTGGGCATACAAGGGCAGGACAAATGCTTTTGGGGATGAAAGCTGCCCCGGTCTTCAGAGGCGGGCAGGAAAAAAAGCACATACGCCACCATGCTCCTTTTTGGAACAGAATTTTGAAATCGACTGAGACCTTTGAGGCACGCAATCGCACACCCACCAGCGTATGTGCCCACGTGCCCGCCCACATACAATGTACGCACACGCGCGCGCATGCCACGCACCTGCGTTGAAGCGATTATGACGTCACTCAGGGGGATGGGTGCGCCCGTGGCCCACAGGGCGGGCGGCAGGCCCAGGGACTCCCGGTAGGCGCGCAGCTGCTTCTCACTCTGCGGGGGTTTGGGAGATTGGAGGAGCACTGGAAATTAACACAGGTAAGTGGCATGCAGCGGTTCAGGTTTCTTCAATCTCAGCGCTGCGCCTCCCCCATCAGTGCGCCCGCCATGCTTGCCCCACCAATCCGGACCAAACGCATGGAGGCAAAGGTTCCGTCAAGCACAATCAAGAAGCTTCATTTGCAGGGCTTCAACCCCCCCCCTTGACAATTACGTCATCCCAAGGGCACCCAAGCACCTCTATGTAGTCATCGACAATGACCTCCTGAGGCACACCGCACGCCGCCAGCAGCAGCATGATCACCACCCCCGTCCTGTCCTTGCCGTGCGCGCAGTGCACCAGCGCCGGCAGCGTTCCGTTGCGCGCAAAAACGCGCAGCACGCCTGGGGGGTGGGGGCAGGGGGGGGAGGGAACATACATCGGTGGGTCATCAGTTCACCGGGTTGATGACAGGGGTCGTACCTGGTTGCGCCGAGTGAGGGTGTAATGTTGGTGGCCGAACGACCGGCCGCGTGCGTGCATACCCTCAGGTGGTGCGAACATGGGGTGCGTGTGGGTGGCTGGTATTGTACAGCGGCCCACAGATAGTGGAAGCCGCGCAAGTGGTGGCCTGCGCCGCTGGCCCAACCTCCGCCGACACAGCACCCCTATGCTGGGCAAACACCCACAGCAGCATTTCGCAACATTCACATATCTGCATATTTTTGGCTGAATCCATTCTGCGATAATCCAGCGATGCGATGCGGCACAGAGCATCAGCTGGGCTGCCGTCAGCCTTTGCCTGTAATGCAAGCAATACACATGTGCTGCTGTATGAAACAGGGCAGCTCTGGTGAGTCAAAGCGGCCGTGCGCACCCGCGATGCTGGTCTTGGAGTGCTCCAGGATGATGGTGTAGTAACGCGTGAAGCCCAGCAGCTGGGGGGTGCATGGGGCAATTTTGGGAGGAGGGGGACAGGTGAGGCGCTGCAAGGCAAACACAGGCATGGAGGGGGGTTGGGCAGCTTGCTGAAGGGAGCAAGGGATGGTTGACCAGGTTGACTGGCTGCTGTTCCTTAATGAGCCTGTGCATGTAGAGATGTATGGTATTGACATGGGTCGATACTCTCGACCGAGCAATTAGAGGAAGTGAACGCAAACGCCAAGCTCTCGTTGCCACTCCGCACACCTACCAAACAAGCCAGCATTTTTGACACACGCACGCACGGGCACATGCAGATACACTCAATAGTCAACATACACCGCATGTTGCGCGCCAGGCGGGTCAGCAACAGCTGCGCCGCAGTTTCAAGGTGCTTGATAAGGCACGTAGCTGGTCGGCCCAGCTGTTCGCACCTGGTTGTCAGCAAAGGCCTCGACAAAGGGCTTCCGAGGGTCCTTCAGTGTCACCAGGTTACCCAGTGACGCCAACCACACCCGCCTGCAAGGATGCAGTAGGCAGGAACGGGCAGAAATGGGAGGGGGGACGGCAAGCTCAAACTAATGAATGCTGTGCTGGGGTGGGGCCCAACTGCCAGTCCAGCAAATCGAACGTCGCTGCAAACTCCACCGCGGCGAACAACTCGGTTTTCAGATATGAGATCGCCGATGCCCCCTTGGTCGCCCTTCAACAAGCACCCACCCACCTACCCGCCCTGCCACCCCATCACCCAATCACCCAATCATCGAATCACCCACCAAACCACCCAATCCCCCCACCCCGAATTTCCCACTGAACTCCCCACCCAATGTCCCACCCACGCACTTGGGCATCCTGAGCATCTGCAGCCCAAACTCCTTGGCGGGAATCAGGTTGAAGTTCAACGTGTCCAGCATACCGCCCCCCGCAGCCGCCGCCGCCGCGGCCGCCGCCTCGGGCCCGCCCAGCCCCATCAGCGCGGCGCCCCGCTCCCGGTCCCCGCTGCTTGGGCCATCGCTCTCGCTGTCATCATCCAAGCTGCTCATACTGGCAAGCGCGTCACCGCCGCCGCCGCCGCCGCGCGCCGCCACCTTGGCCGGCCCCCCGGCCCGGATGTCCGCGGTCACAGTGTCTGTGCCCTGATCCGTGATCTGGGCCTCATCCTCGGACCCCTGCGATCTGAAGCTCGCGGCCGAGGTTTCGCGGCGCAGGGTGACCAGGCCGGCCTCGAACTCCTCGCCACCCGTGGATGCGTCGGGGCGCGCGGCGCCGTCGCCGCCGCCGCCGCCGTCGCTGCTGCGCAGGCGGTCTAGGTGGTCTGCGCCGAACAGCGGCGGCGGCTCCTCGCCGCCGAGCGGGCCGGTGGGGGCGGCGCCGCGGTGCTTCTTCGACTGCAGGCGGCGCTCGTTGCGGCCCCTTGGGGGTGCGGATGCAATGGCGGGGTGCAGCGGGGCGGCCGGGTGCGGCGGGGTGGTGGTGTCAGTGGTGTTGGCGCCCGCCCGGCTGAGCAGAGACCGTGAAACTGCACCAGTACCGTTACGGTGGGACAGTGCGGCTGGCGGAGGAGCAGGTGGACCTGGACGCGTGCACGCCACCAATTCAGAGCGACAACGCCAGGCTTACGGTGACCTTGGCTTGCCACGCCTGCACACGCACCGCACTGTCGAACCCCCCGCCCCCTACCCGGAATTAAAGTCAGATCCGCCCCAACACACCGCACAGAACCCCACAAGAACCCAATCTTTGTTGACTGTGCTGGCCGCGGTTCGCGCGGGCGATGATGACATCAGCTCTCTGCCCAACGCCGTCTCTGTGTGGTGCGGTCAGCCCGTGAAGAGCAGCCCCTGGACC
>NW_014012179.1:0-8336 GCF_000611645.1 Monoraphidium neglectum
GTATCGAAGACCGCCGGTCCCCCGCGCCCGCCAGCATGCTGGCCAGCGCCGCGGCCGCCACCGCCTGCCCTTGCTCCCGCCCCAGGCTGTGCGGCAGGGCCGACGCCTCCAGGGAGTGCAGCAGCGCCTCCCGGTGCAGCTTCAGGCGCTGGCAGCAGTCGCGCAGCTGCAGCAGGGACGCCAGCAGCAGCGAGCGCCAGCCGTCTGCGCGGTACGCGTGTGTGGCCTGCCGGGTACGCAAACGGGCGGGGCGCGGGGCGAGCGGCGGAGGGTGTGTCGGGTGACCTGCGTGGCCGCCGCGAGATGCAGCTAAGATGCAGCTCCCCGCCCAGGGTCGGCAGTAACCTTGAACCCTGGACCTGTTGCACATACGCGGGCAGCCCCCGGTTCGACAACCGCCCTTGGACCCGCCCAGCCGGTTTCCATCCTCAAACACCCTTCGATCCCCGTCAGAGTCGGACCGACCCTTCCCTATGTGGTACTAGCAAGTAAACCACTGGGCGGCTCCGGCCAGGCCCAACCCCGCACCTGTATGAGCAGCCGCCGCGCAGCTGTCAGGTTTGACAGCTCCAGGTGCTGGTGCGCCGCCATCGCCGCCAGCTGCGCGCGCCCGCGCTCGTGGCGGCCGTCCTGCAGCGCCGCCATGCATGACGTCAGCGCGTCCAGCGCCGCCTGGTCGTGCGGGACGCGGCCCTCCTCCGCCTCCAGCCACTCTGCAAACTCCGCGTCTGACAAGTCCCTGGGAAGGAAGGGGTTCAGGGGGCGGGGTTCAAGCGGCAGGGTTTCCAAGGGGAGGTTGGCCAGAGCGCGTTGTGACAAGGCCGGGGCGAGATGTTCATCGCTGACAAGTGCAGGCCTTTCATAAAGCTGCTTCCAGAACATTAGCCATGTTGCTGGGCAAAGAGACATTTGTGATCGAGATCGAACCCACTGCTTTTTAAAAGCGCACTCCGGTCGCCCCGCCTGGGCCGCACCTCTGCCCAGTGCCGCCGTCCAACCGCAGCACCATTTGTCCGAGGAAGGGCCCCTTCTTCACGGCCCCCGGGTCAACCCCCGCCGCCCGCCCCGCCCCCAGCCGCGCCGCCGCCGCGGCCGCCGCCGCTGCTTTTCGCCGCACCGCGAGCTGCGCGGCGGCCATCTGCAGCAGCCGCGGACTGCAGTCCGGGTGCGCGCGCAGCGTCGCCTCGTCGACGCGGCCCGCCACCATCTCGCTCGCGGTCTGGTACTGCCGGGCAAGCCAGCCGTAGTGCGACGCGGCGGCAGCCGGCGAGAAGCTGGCTGCGCATGGCGGGGGGGAAGGGCGGCGGTGCGCGTGTGATTACGAGCCGCGCAGTGAGCCTATTGAAATTGGCCGAAAGGAGAGCCTGGGATGGTTTGAAACAACAAACTTCATGCAAATGTCAGTGCTGATAACAGAAGGGCCTGGACTCAGCGAGACTGCATGCAAGCTGAGCGGGAGCCAAGGAGAGATGGGGCTGGACAGAGTTGAGTTGGGTGGTGGCCGTGTGTTTGTGTTTGTGTGTGTGTGTGCACACGCGCGCACGTGTGTGTGGCAACTCACGTGGCAGCGGGCCGAACGTCTCCAGGTGGTCCCTGAATTGAGCAAGGGCCTCCGCCGCGCGGCCCTGGTGCAGCAGCAGCATCATGGCCTTGAAGTGGATCACCTCCGCACAGCGCGTCACCTGCGCGCATGCGTAGGGATGCACACGCAGAAACCCGCGTGAGCGCAAGCCCCGGGAATGCACGTCGGCTGCCGCGGGCGGGGCGCCCGAGAGGATGCGATGGGCAGGGCAGGCGTCGTGGCGGGCCGGCGCGCGCGCACCTCTGTGTGCCGCTGGACGCTGGGCTGGGGTCGGCCCAGCGGCACGCCCTTGAGTGCGGAGTACGCGGTCTGGTACTGGCTGACCGCCCCCACCCAGTCTTGGCGGAACTCAGACATCACGGCCAGCTGAGAGGGTGGGACCGGGGAAGCGAGCGCTTGATGGGGCAGAGCGCGCGGCGGTGCCGGGAAATTGTTGGCTGAACGGGGTAGCCCTGTATGGAGGGCGGGGTGTGCTGCAAGCCAGATGCTGAGCAGGTGCCTCGAGGGCTGCCGCCCGGCCCGGCAGCCCCGCCCGCCGGGGCGCCTGGCTGGCACCCGCGCGGCCGCCCCGGCGGCCGCGCCGCCGGCGTCATCCTCGCGTCACAGCCCACACCTTGAACGCCGAAGCGACGCCGGCCTCGGGCGGGCAGGAGCCGAGGGCGGCGGTCAGGTCTATCCTGCGCTGGCGTATCCTGGTGGCCTGCAGCGAGTAGTAGGTGGCGGCGGCCTCCAGCAGCAGGCGGCCTAAGGGGGCAAGCGCCTGCTCCAGCTGACGCCGGTCTGGGGTGGCCAGGACACCGCGACTGAGGGGGTAGAGCGCCCTGGGGGTGTAGAGTTGTGTGAGTATGCGTGTCAGTCTTTGGGTTTGTCTGTATGCAGGTGTGGATGAGTAGGGGGCGTGGGTGCGTATTTCTTCCCGGGGAACATTGAAGTTGTGCGGTGATAGGAACAGTCAGTCTTGCTGACAAGGTGGGGGCGCACGAGCTGCAGGCGCCAGCTGCACCCCGCTAGTGGCAGCAGACGCGCCGCCGAGAGGCTGCACGCGTGTGCGACCGCTCCTGCATGTGCGCCAGCTCGCACGCGCCTGCTGCTTATGGCGAATGCACGAGGGCCGTGCGCCCTCCGCACCCAGGCTGTGGGGACGACACCACGACACCCGCCCCAACCCCTTGCGCGCCCACAGCACCCCACCACCCACTTTGGCTCCAGCCCGAGGTTGTTGCACAGCCCCGTGATGCGGTCGGGCGGCAGCGGCGGCGGCGGCCCCGCGCCTTCGTGCAGCACCGCCACGATCATGCCCGCGCCGCGGTGGCTGCTGGCCTCGCGCACGGCCTTGAGGCGCGCCAGCATGCGCATCCAGCTGGTCGGGTCCCCATCCACCTCGGACCTGTTATGCGGGATAAAACGGTTGGTTATTTTTGTAGGGACGAGGGCGCAGCGGAGGGAGAGGGCTTCATTGTGGAGAGGAAGATTATTTGAAAGAATGTGTTGCTGTCTTTGGGAGGATTTGGAGGGGGCCGCTGCCGAGTGAGGGGAGGTTTTTCGTGGCATTGCCGAGAGCGCTAGAGAGGCACAAAGGGAGTGCGAGGTGGCCGTTTACGCCTGCCCAGCCTGCTCCCTGGCTGCTCCTGGTGCTGCTCCTGCTGCTGGTGCTGCTCCTGCTGCAGCGCCGCTTTAGCTGCCCCAGCTGCTGCTGCTGGTGCTGCTGCTGCTGCTGCTGCTGCTGCTGCTGCTGTTGCTGAGCTCGCCGCTGCCGCGCCTGCTGCCGTGCTACAGGTTGTCGACTTTGGGAGATTGGGATCAAGATAGGGACCGCCAACTTCCCGTTGACGTCTCAAAGCGTCATACCCCAACGGCGTGCTGCCCGTGCCCCGCTCCCGTGCCTGCGCACCGGTCGACGAACGCCAGCGCGACCGCCGCGCGCCGCTGCCGCTGCTTCAGGAACCAGTCCGCCTTCAGTATGCCATCTGGCGCGGCAAAGGGCTTGGGTTCCTTCTTCGCGCCTGCTCGGCGGGGGGCGCGCTGATTGGAGTAAGGCGCGGTTGGGCAGGTGTGTCGCGACGCCCATCCGACGCACGACGAATTTGACAAAGCGAGCTGCTGGTTGCAGTGACTCTGGTTGATGTCTCAATAAGTGCGTCACAACCCTTCGGCCATGCTCCGTGCGCTCACCAAACAGGCGTGCCAAGACGGTGTCGTTTGCCTCGGCTACTGCGATGGCGACAAGCGGCGGGCGCAGCACTTGGGACGCCCAGACGCCCAGCTCCCGATGCACCTCCGGATGGCCGACCAGCGCCACCAGCGGCAGCGGGGGTGTGCGCAGCTCTTGAGCCGCGCTCTGCATCCTGCACAACTAATACTTGATCCAGGGAGTGATCTGAATCTCCGCCATCATAGCCAGTGATAGATACTATATAACTATGGTGGGTTTCAGGCCGCCATATTGATGCTTCTCATCATCGACCTCTCGGACATTGTTCGTCATGACATATTGTACTGGTAAACGAAAATGATCAGGCTGGGACCTGTCTGACTGAGCGTGCTATGTTGTGTCTACATCTACGATAGCGTCAACTGTATGATACAGGAAGCAATTGCGATGAAACCCAGCCAAGCCCAGCGTGGGGCAGCGCGAACGGACAGGCAGGGAAACCCACCGCTAGCTGCCCAATGGGCCAAGAGGCCGCTGTAGAAGTGCGGTCATAGTAGCACTAGGTCTGTGCGCACATAATACAGCATGAAGAACAACTAAGAAGCAACAGTTGTCACCACGATGCTCTGGGTGGGCTGTCCCGCACACTAGGTGTCGGCGGGATTCCTGTGCCCAAGGCTTTGGTTCGGTGTGCTCACCATCATTCTGCCGCAAAGCGGGGGCTGTGCGCACCCCCCTGCTCAAAACACTCATGTACCGGAACCCAAGCACTATACGCACCGTGCAAACAATGTTTCCCTCCGTGGATGACGCCTCACGGCGCCCGCTGCCCTATCAGCATCAGTCCTGCCCGTGCCGTCATGCCTCCCCGTTGCAAGCGCAGTCGACCTGGTTCGACATGCTTTGCATTCAACATTTCAAACAACCACCAGCTGGTGTGATATTGCTGAGGCTGGTGCGAGCCCTATGCCCTGCCACAGCAGCTGCTGCAATAAAGGGCGCTTCCTGTTCCGCTTGGCCCCCAGCAAATCGAGAGCACTCCAGTGGAACGAGTTCAGCTGAGGAATGATCAAGAAAGGTTTACAGAGCAAAGGCACCCAACAATAGGATCTGTTACACACCTGCCTATGCCTCTCGAGTTGAAGTCAATACAAAGTTTAGTTTGGGTCTGTCACAAACGACACGGTTCTCTGGGGCGCGGCCACCACCGCGCTCATCCCTTGGTGATGTTAAAAGCCGACCATTTGCAGGACCTGGCGCCGGCCTCAGGCGCGGAGAAGCCCAGGGGGCACTGCAGAGGGGGCGGGGGCGTAGGGGCGCAGTCGGTGCGAGTCAGGGACACACCGAACGTCGACTGCAGGGCCGCATGTTTGCAGGCGGGTGATAAGCAGCGAGCTTCATGTTTGATTGCAAGCAGGCAACGTATACGTGGCGGGTATTATTGTCCCATAATGCCGCCAACGACGCTCGCGCGGCCCGGCCGCGCCTGTGCCTGTGCTCACCGGTACGCACACCAACGAGCCCCAGATGGGCGCGAAGGTGCCCTTGCCGCATGGCTGCGGTCCGCCATGATGCAAGGGAGGAGGGGGGTGAGCCGGGAAAGGGGGCGCCGTTAGGCTTCCAGCTCACCGGCACTGGTTGACAGCAGGACTGCCTGGTCGACCCTAAACTCAGCAGCTGACAACACACCACACCACCTTCTCAAAGCTCGACATCAGCCGGCCCTTTGGAACCCCTAAATCAGTGCTGTTGGTGCCGGCTTTGCATGCAGCGTGGGCGAGTCAGCAGGCACTGCTGGCCGCACCTTGCAATCCTTGGCCCCAAGGTCGAGGCTGTAGGTGCCCGGTTCGCACTTCTTGCACTTGCCCTCGGCCCGGCTGGAGTATGTACCGGGCGGGCAGACCGTGCAGGTCACGGCGTGGCCGTTGGAGACGGTGCCCTGATTGTGACAGGGGGAGCCGGGAAAAGTTATTGGTGTTCTGGTCTCTCCGCGTTCAACTGCATTGTGCTTGCTGCAACGCCGTGTTCTTGGCGGCCAGAAACACAAGAGGGTTGGAGTCCTCCTTGCGAAAGCCACGTCGCTCCTTGCACCCCATGCGCGCGCTGCTGCCGCTGCAGGTGTGTAGCCACTGCGACAAAGCTGCTGCGACACACTCAAACTCAATCCCCAATAGCTATTCGTGGCGCGTGCAACCCCCCCTTCCCACCTCGGGGCAGTCCTTGCAGGCCACCTTGAGCTCCTTGGACAGCACACTGGACGCCGTCGCCGCGAGGTTGATGGCCTGGTTCAGGCCGCAGGGGGCCTGCAAGACAAGAGGCATATGCGCAAGGGGGCAGGGGGGGGCCGATTGCCTGAGCTCACGCTGTAGCGGTGCATCACAGGCGATTGCGCTTGCCGCCGCCCAGTAGCAGCTCGATGCCGCATCCAAAGGCAACCATTGTAAGGTGAAGTATTGGTATTGTAAGGCGAACTCTCAGAGCTTCAAGCGGCGGGTGCGGGACTGGCCGCGCGGGTGGTTGCGTGCGCGTGTTGCCCTAGTGCAGTGGTGCAAGCGCACATCTGGCCTGGGCAGCGGGGGGATCTCCCCGTCCAAGAACTTGGGCAGCTGGGGTATCTTGAGCTCAATGGGTGGCAAGGCAATGTCCAGGCACCTGTGTGAGGCGCGTGGCGGTGGCGCGAGCGCGGGCCAGGTTCATCAGATGTGTAGTTGGGGATCAGGAGCAGCCCCTGCTATCATGCAGACACTGTACACACAGGCCGTTTTTTGCTGAGGCTCCCGCTGCACAGCAGCTGGTTGACCTGTACACCCAGCTGCAGAGTCTCCCTCGCTTCTCCCAACCCCCGGCTTGCGCGATTCCCGCGCTCACTTGGCGCCGCAGCGGCCGCAGTAGTCCGGCACGCAGACCTGGTTGTTCTGGCAGGGGGTGCCTGTCTTGCACACGTCCCAGTGGCAGATCTGCGCAGCAATACCGCGTAGGTTGTGGAGTTTGTGATGCCGGGAAGCTCGACTTGGGCGCCGCGCTTGAGCGCCGCCCATCAGGTGCTGTCGTTGTTGATGCTGCAAGGTTTTGGTGCGCTGCCGCGCGTTCCGCCACACATCCCTGGGTAGGTGCGAAGCAGCCTGTATTCCGCATGTGCTAGTCATCACCCACCACAAAGGGCCTGTTGTTCGGGCACATGATGGGCTTGTAGGCAAGGTGCTCCATCACCGCAGCCTGCGCTGTCGAGTGGATGGAGTTCCGCACGCCCTCCAGGATCGCCGACGCGTTTGGCGCCGGGATGTTGGGCAGCGCCAGTGCTGCACGATGCGTAGATAGAGCGGGTCAGGGTTGGGGGGGCTGCGTGGGACTGCAGCGAGCGTGCAGGAGGGACAGCGTGCGCGCGGAAGGGCAGTAGCTTGCGCGCAACAGTGCTGCACGTCGCAACGCATGTCGTCCAAGCCGCTGCAGAGCGTGCGCAGCCTCGATGCACTTATCGTGTATTTGAGTTTACATTTTGTGGCGCTGAGCCCGGATCAGCGCAATCCGGCCCGCGCCCTGCAGGTCGACTGACGCAAGTGCAAGCAAACCGTCCGGGATTTGTGAATGGTGGCGAGTGCTCACCAGGAAAGCTGAATCCATGTGCTTGACCCAGACATGCCACTACCAGGACAGCGGCCACGGCGTGTAGTCCACGGACCATTTTGTTGGGCTGTTGCGCGATGTCGCCGGGTCAGCAGAAATGTTGTGGGTTCTTGACTGTCAAAAGCGCATCTCTTATGATGGAGCGGACCGGTCAGAGGCCTGGTTTTCCGCAAGCACACCGGCCTCGCATCGCGCTGTCAAACTTCCGCCGCATGGTTTTGCGCTTGAAGTGTGTGGCTGGCTGCCTATCGACCATCCACCATGATGATGACACTACAGCACAGCATGCATATTTTACTACAGGCTATCGATTGGGGTAGCTCTGCGGGTGTCCTCCCCACCTGAGCTCTGGACCTACCCGTACTGACAAGGCGCCGAGCGGGCAAGGGAGGCGTCAGGGAGATAGAACCCAGTGGCTGCGCACCTTGTCGCCACCAAGACGTCTAAAGCCTGCCTCACAGCCATAATTTGGCTTTCTACTCAGTGAGTTGCAATGCCTTGTCCGATGTGGCAATGCGTCAACCTATTGCACATGTCTACTACTCTGTAACATTCAGGTGTTGCGGACGCTCGGCGGGCTGGCGAATGAAATGGCTACGCGTTGGTAAGACCAGCCTTTGACACACGTAATGTTGGTCAAGCGCACCTTTGAGCTCAAAGATGAGATGATGGCCGCACTCCTGCTGCGTGCACCTTTCTGCCTGCCTAAAAAGCTGCTGATTGAAATCGCTCAACTGCAAATGCTATCTCGTAGAAAAGCAGGCACACTCCAAATCTACGATCAGGTGGGCCCAAAGAATGTGCAGGGCGGCTGGGCCGAAAGGGGGCTCAGCAACACAGATGCCTCCGCTAGCAGCGAGGGGCTGTCGGCACAACCACACTCGCACCGTCCCGCAGCCAGCCGGCTCCCGTCGTGCCGGCAAGCTCGCCCGCGCGTGAAGCGACCCGGCATGCGCCCGCTCAACCCCCGCAGCCGCG
>NW_014012179.1:8503-14271 GCF_000611645.1 Monoraphidium neglectum
GGGGGGGGGGGGGGGGGGAGGTGCGAGCGCGGCAGCTAGCCCCCCTGGCCCCGGCCCCGCCGCTGCAGGCCCCCTTCGTCCAGGTCCAGCTCACCCGCCGCCTCCTCCTCGGCCTCCGCGTCTGCGGCCGCGCCGCCAAACGGGTCCATCTCTTCATCATCATCGCCGCCGCCGCCGGCCCCGTCGGCATCCTCCTCATCTTCCTCATCCTCCTCATCCTCCTCTTCGTCGTCGTCGGCCCCGAGGCCGTCCAAGTACTCGTCCCCCAGATCATCCCCGCCGGACACGTCATCCTCGTCATCCTCAAACTCGTCCGCATCGGATATGTCCAACTCGACGTCGACGTCGGCGCCGCCCCCCATCTCTTGCAGGTGGCGGAAAACCGCCGCCAGCGCGCCCGCGCCGCCGCCACCGCCCTCGTTGGCGCCGCCGTCGTCCTCTTCGCCGTCGTCGCTGCCGCCGGCCGCCGCGGCGGCGCCGTCGGGCGCGGCAGCGGCGGCTGCGGCGATGGTGGCGACGGCGTCGTCGGCGGCGGCGCCGAGCAGCAGGTCCTCCAGGGCCGCCTCCTCCTCCGCCGACTCGTCCACCTCGTCACCCTCGTCGCCCTTTCAAGGGTTTGGACACGGGGAGGGGGATGCGGGGATTGGCAATGGCAGCCCAGACGACCAGCCACAACATTGGGGTTGTAACAGTTGTACAGACACACACACACACACACAGACACACACAGACACACACACGCATGCACACACACACCAATCATGTTGAAGCAGGCGCGCCCCTCCTCACACCCACCAACGATCCCTGATAGCTGCCCTGCTGTCCCCGCCCGCGCCCCCACTCCCCTATCCAACCAACCCCCGGCCCAGCCCTCCACCCACCTCCTCCTCCTCCTCATCCTCCGCGTCGTCCGCCTCATCACTCTCGTCGTCCAGCGCCGGCCGCGGCCGTCCCACCTCAAACATCCGCACGCTGCTGCTGACCGCGGTCGTGTCGGCCGCGATGTCCACAGCCACCACAGCCAGGTATGAGTCAGTGGGGTCGAGGGCCAGATCGAGCACAGCCCTCTCCACATCCACGGTCGCGATCTCCGCGTACGATCTGGCGTCCACGGTGCGGAACGCGGTGGCCAGCGGGTGGCGGCGGCGGCGCGGGTGCAGCAGGGCGGCGAGCGAGTCGTCGCTGGGGCGGCGGAGGCGGGCGAAGATGACGTCGCCGCCTGGGGGTGCACATGGGGGTTAAGGGCCGGGTGCATTGGTGCGTGTCTTGCTTGTCTGTGTGTGTGTTTTGCTTGTGTGTGTGTGTGTTTGTGTGTGAGAGAAGAGTATGTGTGTGCGTTTCACAGCCCAGAGGTTATCTCAAGGCTTCAGCACCTTGGGGTCCAAGGTGCCCTGAAGCCCAACCCACTATCAGCGCTGCGCGGCAGCCCAGGTTATCATATCCACTCGCCGGCCCCGTAACCGGGGCCCATGCCACGCTTTCTAGCACGGACACGCACATATTAATCATCAAGCATCAGCATGACACTTCGCCCAGCGTCATGCCCCGCGCCCACGCCCCCTAGCCCGCCCCGCCCACCCGAGTTGAAGGTGATAGAGGTTGCGTCCAGGCAGGGCACGCTGCGCATGAGCTTGTACGTCCTGAGGTCCCACACCTCGCTGTTCAGGATCAGCTCCAGCCCACCAGGGTGGAACGCGCTGCCCGCGGCCTGGGTGTGCGGGGAGGGGTTGAGGGGAGGGGTCGAGGGGAGGGGTTGCATAACAGTTTCGACAGGAGAGGCGTCGAATGGAGTGTGTGTGTGTGGGGGGGGGGGGCGGAGGGTTTTGACTGGGGATCATTAGCTGAAATGGAAGCAGGGCAGTGGTTTTTGTTTGCATCGCCCACGCATGAGCACCTGAAGTAAGCAGTGACCCAAACACACGCGTCCGAGTTTCTTTCTACCGCGTACACATATGTGCACGCGAGCGCGCACACACACACCACCACACACACACACACACAAAGATGTCCACACACACATATAAAAAAGCACAGACACCTAGAACCTCTTTAGCTTGTTGCGCTTGCGCGCGTGTGTTATTTGCAGTATGGAAGTGTGTGTGTATGCACGTGTGTGCATGCGCGCGCGCAAGCGCAACACACACACACACACTTCCATACATACACACACACTTCCATACTGCAAACAACACACAAAAACACACACACACACACATACACGATCACATACACACAATTGCGCACATGCGTATAAACAGACACACACACCCACACAGGCGTCCACCCACCTGGTGTTCGCTGAGCTGGTCAAACGTGTGCACAGCCACAGGCACCCGCGGGTCCCACAGCGTCGTGCCCCACAGCAGCAGCTCCCCCGTCGGCCCGAAGCACGCCGCCGCCGCGCCGCGCCCGCGGTCCGCGCCCGGCTGGCCGCCGCCGCGCGCGAGGGCCGCGGCAGCGGAGTCGTCGAGCTCGGCCAGCTGCGCGCCGGTGGCGGCGTCGTAGATCAGCGCGCGACGGGGCGGCAGCGACGAGACGCCGACGATCTGCCAGAGCGATGGTGGGATGTCAAGAGGTGGAGGGGGGGATGGGGATACTGAGGGACAGCATTGTGGGGCAGAGGGGGCACATGCTGAAGGCAAAATCATCGGCAGGGGAGGGCCCTCAACAGCCGGGGATGTGGCAGGGGGCAAGTGCCCGGCCTGGTGGTGGGGTGCATTTGCGCCCTGCTTGGGTGCATCTGGCGGCCGCCTTTGCGGGGTCAAAATCTTGACAACCTCCTGGCTGCTTGCTTGTGGGTGGCCTTACATCCTGCCGAGCGACAGTTGAGCGATCCCGCCATCCGTGGCGTGTCTGATATCAAGCGCGGGGCTGCGGCACTCTCATGGCCCTCCGCCCCTAACAAAAAAGGGCGCCCCCCGCACCTGCGTCCCCGCGGGGTTGAACCGCGCGCGCGTGAGCCCGGGGAACTCGTGCGCATGGCCCGCGCCCACGTCTGCGCCCCGCCAGAGCTTGACCTCGTGGCGCGATGACGACAGCAGCAGCAGGTCGTCCAGGGACACGCCGGGCGGCTCGTGGGTCTGGTGGGGCCGCAGAGGGTGGGCGCGGGCGCACGTGCGCGTGTGCATGTACGTGTGTGTGCGTGTGCGTGCGTGTGTGTGTGTGTGTGTGTGTGTGTGTGTGTGTGTGTGTGTGTGTGTGTGTGCGTGTGTGTCTGCATGCAAGTGCGTGAGAGAGACAGGACAAGCCCGGCTTCACGCCCCAAATCCACCGCCCCAAAGCAGCCCCGCGCGCCCCCACCTGCAGCATCACCACAGGCCCGCTGTGCGCGTCCGCCACCTCATCCACGCCCTCCCCGCTGTACGCGTCGTGCACCCGCAGCTCCCCGCCGCTGCAGCCGACCACCAGCACCTCGTAGCCGCGCGCAAAGGCGGCTGCGGTTAGCAGGGAGCCCTCGTCGCGCAGCACGTGGCCAGGGCGGAAGCGGCTATAGACCAGGCGCCGGTCTAGAGTGGCGCCCCCTGTTTGGGGACAAACAGGACGGAGGGAATGGGTTCGTTGCGTGATTGTGATAGGAAGCGAGTGGTGTGGCAGCCAAGCGGGGACGATCGAAGAAGGTGGTTGGGAGGGTAGGCGTACTGGCCTGCAGGGGTGAAGCCAGCCGGGATACGGCTGGAACGGCATGTGCGGCGGGGGAGGCGCCCCCGGCTGCCAGCCGACCATTCCGACGCCCCCGACCGCTCACCCCTGCCGCCGCGCCCTCCGAACGCCTCGCGCCGCGCGACGCGCGTCGCGACGCCACGGGGCGCCTCCAGGTCGCGCCGCGCGGCCGGCAGCGAGTAGGGCCGCAGCAGCGACACCGGCGGCAGCGTGGACACCGGGTTGGCGGAAGCCAGGCAGGCGGCGCGGTGCTGCTGGCGCAGGTGCGACAGGACTATGGCGCTCAGGCGGCTGTTGATGAGCGGGCCTGGGGGCGCAGCAAAGCGAGCAAAGGGTGGTGGAATTTCAGCAGAGGCACGAGGGCAGGCACGCCGCGTTCGGACGCAAAGCGAGAGACGCAGTAAGGTGAGGAAAGCCGCGCCCGCGGCCGAAAGGCCGCCTCAAAACAGCCCGGAAAGCCGCCCCGCGGCCGCGCACCCGTCATCACGTCGCGCGCCGCAGCCGCGACGTGCGGCGGCACCTGCCGCGGCCCGGGGGCCGCCTCGGCTAGGGGCGTGAGCCGCTGCGGGAAGTCGAGCCCCGCGCTGTTGCGCCGCCCCGCGCCCGCCAGGCCGCCGCGCCGGCTGGGGAGGCCGGCGAGGTACGGGTTGACCAGCCCCCCGCCGCCGGCGGCGCCGCCGCCGCCGTCCTGCAGGGCGCCCGCCGCAAACGGCCCGCCGGCGGCGGCGCCGCCGGGCGTCGAGGAGCCGCCCAGGTGGGGGCTGCTGCGCACGCCCTGCTTGCCGCCGCTGTGGATCAGGGGTGAGCTGAACATCGGGGGGTCGGCCCCGCCGCTGAACGCAGTGAACACGCTCGGCGGTTGCGGCGGGGCTGGCTGCTGATGTAGCTGTTGCTGCTGCTGGTGATTCTGTTGCTGCTGCTGCTGCTGCTGCTGCTGGTGGTGGTGGCGGTTGTTCTGCTGGTGCTGTTCCCGTTGGTGATTGTGCGGCGTCTGTTGCCGCTGCAAACTTCCGATGTAATCGGCGTCTGATTGGTGCTGCTGCTGGTGCTGCTGCTGCTGCTGCTGCTGCTGGTGATGATGGGTGTGATGGGCACCCCACGGCGCGCTGCCCTCAGCCCCCTGCGCCGCCCGCAGCCGCGGCACGCGCTTGGCGCTGGCGCCCGCGCTAAGGGGCCCAGTTGGCGGGGACATGGCGCCAGCCGCTGCGGACACCACACGGGAGAAGGGAAGCGTCAGCGCCGCTGCTGCACCTGCCTTGGCTGGCGCGGGTGTCATGAAACCAGGCTCTGGCGGCGCGTCAGCCGCCGCACCGGGCTGGTCCCGAGCTGGTTGCGCCTGCCCCAGCTGCTGCTGCTGTTGCTGTTGCTGTTGCTCTGTACTAGGTCGCTTGCCCGCAGGCTGCGCATTGGCGCTCATAGGTAGCCCCTTGCGCTTGCTGCCCACCACAGGGGTGGTGCTTTCGTCGGCTGCTGCTGCGGTTGCCGCCGCCTCTGATGTTCCCGCTTGGTGATTGAGGATGTGAGTGCTGTGGTTCTGCTGCTGCTGGTTCTGCTGCTGATGCTGTGGCCGCTGCGCCGATGAGCAATGCTGCTGGTCCTGCTGCTGATCCTGCTGCTGCTGCTGCTGCTGCTGCTGCGACTGCTGCTGCGACTGCTGCTGCGACTGCTGCTGCTGCTGCTGCTGGGACGGCTGAGGCTGTGCCTGTGAGTGCTGCTGCTCTTTGCTGCCGGCCCCCGGCTGCAGATCGCCACCGCTGACCACGCCAGAGCCGGGCCCTGCCTGCTGCTGCTGCTGCTGCTGCTGCTGCTGCTGCTGCTGCTGCTGCTGCTGCTGCTGCTGCTGCTGTTGCTGCTTCTGCTGTGCGATGTGCTGCAGCAGGCTGGGCGCCAGGGTGATGCTGCGCCTCTTGTCCTTGCCGCCTGTTGGACAAAGCGCAAGCGGGGGCCCGGCTGGGTGCGCTGTGGTGCAAAATAAAGGCAAACGCTGGCAAGCAGGGAGGACAGCACAGGCTTGGCTAAGCCAGCAGACAGGTCAGCAGCTGGGTGTGCGCATGCAGGTATCCAGGCCCCCATGCAATGCAAAGCTGGCACCCAGCACACCTTGAGAC
>NW_014012178.1:0-13448 GCF_000611645.1 Monoraphidium neglectum
CACACACACACACACGCACACACACGCACACACACATGCACGCACGCACGCACACACACACACACTCTGTTTCTCTCTCTCTCTCTCTCTCACACACACACACACAACCCGCCGCCCCCACCCTCCCTGCTCCTCCCAGGCGTCACCTCCCTGGACTTCTCCCGCCGCAACCCCAGCCTGCTGGCCGTAGGCCTGCGGGACGGCACGGTGGCCGTGCACGACGTGCGGCCCGGCGCGGCGGCGGCGCCGGTCATGCAGAGCACCGTCTCCAATGGCAAGCACGCCGGGCCCGTGTGGCAGGTGCGGCGCGCCGGATCGCGCCAAACTGCAGCTCGGGAGGACGCATTCGCGCTGCACTGAGGCCCGCGATGCTTCCCGCGGCTTTTGTCTCATAAGAGGGGGGATATCGAGAACTGCGCCGCCCCGCTCCTGCCCAGAGGCGGCACCCGGGGCGTCGGCAAGCGTGCTGGTTCCTCTTGCACGGAACCTTGCATGGGATAGGATAAAGCTGATACACGCCCCGCGGTCGCCGGCTTCTGAAGCCATCCAGGCGCATGAGGGTTGAAATTTGAATCAAAAAGACACCCTGCCGCGCCGCCCAGCCGCTCAATATCCTGCCTGAAAACCAACAGGTGCGCTGGCTGGACCGCGGCCCCGAGCGCGAGGAGGTGCTGCTGTCTATCAGCACAGACGGCCGCCTGGTGCAGTGGTCAACAGAGAAAGGCCTGGAGCACACCGTGCTGCTGCGCCTGCGCCGCGTGCCGCACCACATCGGCGGCGGCGGGCTGCCGCCCGCGCCGCGCAGGGCCGAGGAGGCGGCGGCGGCGGGAGCAGCGGCGGGTGCAACAGCGGCGCAGCAGCTGCAGCAGCGGGAGACGCAGGCGCGTGCAGACCGAGGCGCCGCGGCGGGAGATAAGCAGCAGCCGGCAGGCACGAGGCGCCCCCCTCAGCCTGACGGGCACCCCGCCCAGGAGCAGCGGCAGGAGCAGCGGGAGCAGCAGCGGGGGCGGGGGCAGCAGCGGGAGCCGCTGGTGGGTGCGGCTGTGGAGAGGGACGCGTTTATCAGCCGCTCGGCCGGCGGTCTATGCTTCGATTTCAGCCCAAGGGATGGCAGCATTTACCTGGCAGGTGAGCGGGTGATGCAGCGGGGGTTGGCGAGAGGCAAGGGGCAGGTGCGCGGGGGAGGGGAAAGGTGCTGATTGCGCACAGAGCCCAGCCGCATGCGTGTATGCAGGCCCCTGCAGAGAAGCAGGGCAGTACAGTCCTCGAATCGCCCAAGCCGGCCTTGCGGCGTGCCCGCCATGCGAGTCCGCAAGCTTGGCCGCCTCTCCGCGCCGCCCACGCACCGTCCCCTGGCCGCACGCCCCGCCAGCGTCTCACCCGCCGCCCCGCGCGCCCCTGGGCCCTCCACCCATCAGGCACCGAGGACGGCTGGGTCCACAAGTGCAGCACCTCCTACAGCGGGCAGTACCTCGAGTCGTACCGCGGCCACCTGGGGGCGGTACACCGCGTCGCCTGGTCGCCGTACCGCCAGGACCTCTTCCTGTCGGCGTCGGGGGATGGCGGCCTGAGGCTGTGGCAGGAGGGGCGCGCGGGGGCGCCGCTGATATCATTCCAGGGCGGCGGCGAGGAGGTGGTCGACGCTGCGTGGTGCCCGGGCAGCTCGACTGCGTTCGCCGCGGTGACGTCGGGCGGCAGGCTTGAGGTCTGGGACTTTGCGGCGTCGACGCTGCGGCCCGCCGCGCAGCACGTGAGCACCAAGGCGCGCGCGACGGCGGTCAGCTTTGCGCCGCGCGGCGCGCCGGTGCTCGTCGCTGGTGGGGACGCGGGCGGGCTGATGGTGTTTCGGGCCTTCAACCTTTCGGACGAGCGCGGGGAGGGGAGGGAGGCGCAGATGGCGCGGCTGGAGGAAGCCATCAGGGCCAACGCGGCCAAGGCGCCGGCTGCGGCGGCGGCGGCGACGGGGCGTGGCGGCTCCTGAGCGGCTGGTGCGTCGCTCGATTGCGGTGTTGGTTTAGTGCGTGGCTCGGTATACCTGCAGCTTCGCAACCTGCCAGGCATCACTGGGAATCTTGATGTCCCTGAGGGCATGCGTGTTGGGTGGCGTAGCCACTGTGCTGGTATGGCAGCCGTTGCAACGTTTCCTACTGTACCTCATGACAGGGTGACCTGGGCTGGTGACGCTGGGGTGATTGCCCTCCAGATAGCCGTGGTTGCCCGTACTGCGTGCTGTGTAGCGCTGCGTCCGCGAAGCCTGAACTCTTACAGTGCAAGTCACCGCTGAAAGGGTACGTCCAGGCCGCTCAGACACCAACCGACTGTCCAGCCCGATCAACAACCCATTCTGCACGTGTAACGCTTGCTGTACACATCCGTATGAATCGCATCAAATTATTTTCACCACGCCCGGGCATGCGCTCGTCAGCACCACTGCGGCGAACAGGGGTGGTGCTGCTGCTGCTGGGCTGCTGCATGCTGCTATCAGTCACAGCAGCCGGAGCGGCGCCGCAGGCCGCCAGCCCCGGACCCAGCAGCCCCTCAGGCCTGTGGCAGGCGGGCGTGCTGTGCGGCGCCGGCTGCGCCCGCGCCGCTCACCGCGCAGCGCTGCTCTCGCGTTGGCAGTCCCTGCTCGCGGGCGCGGCGGCAGCGCCGGTCGTGACGTCGGCGCCGGCGGCGCCCGGCGGCGGGCCGACGTTCTTCATCCTGGCTCGGCACCTGAAGCCCCTCGAGGCCAACTTTGAATGGGCGGCCGCATTCTGTGCCGTGAGGGGCGGCGAGCTGGCCTCCTGGCGCAACCAAGGGGAGTACGCCCGACTCGCCGCCCTCGCCCTGTCGCTGGCAAAGAGCAAGGGCGCGGTGTTCCACGCATATGTCGGCGCGGCGCAGACCCCCGGCGCGGCCGAGCCCGCCGGCGGCTGGGTGTGGGCGGCAGGGGGCGCGCCGGTGGGCGTGGGGTTTCCCTGGGCGCGCGGCGAGCCCAACTCGCACAACGGCGGCGGGCAGAAGGGGCACTCCGAGGACTGCGCTGTGGTGGCGACGTACCACGGCGCTGCCCAGGCGGCCGCGCTGGTCGACGACTTTCCGTGCAACTACGGCACCGCGGACGGCAAGTTTCAGTCTGGGGGCTACGACCCCAAGCTCACGGTCGCGTGCCGGCTTGGCAGCTGAGCGACAAGCGCGCAGCACAGGCGGACGCAGCGGCGCGGGCGTCGGGCGGTCGGACTCGCGCGGCTTCGACGTCAAATGTGCGAGCAGCAAGTCCAGCAGGCTCTGGCGCGCTTGCGGCAGCTGGGTTTGTTTATTGAGGTTATGCTTGCACGCTTAATTCATCGTACGCAAAATATTGCTTCATTTTTCCAGCAGCATTACCCTATTTCTGGTCTCTTCGAGCAACAGTAGGCGATTGGCGCGAGATCAGATACGTGATCAGGTTGCTGCGCTCCAAAACTGGCCAGGAGTCTTCAAGATGGCACCTAAGGAGGAATATAAGGCAAGCGTCTGCAGAGGCAGGCTGTGCCTAGGCCGCGTGCATTGAGGCGGAGTTGCTGGCACAACCCGGAAACTGATAGCCACAGTAACGACTCGTTGATGCTTCGGAGCCTCCGGCACTGTAGCATTGTCTATGAATTGCTGAAGCGTTTCGATTAGGGGCGTTTTGTTGCCCGGCTAGCACTAAGCTGGCGGCGTGTGAATGCAGCGGCGGCTGTGTCGCACATACTTACAACATACACATCGCCATGGATTGGGCCGCTGACCCAACACCCCCCATCTTCCTCATTGCTTGCGCAGCCCAAGTCTAACAGCAAATCTGAGATGAACAAGCCGAAGGGCGGCAAGGCAAAGGACGCCAAGCGCGCAGCCGACAAGGAAAAGAAGGCGGCCAAGGCTGGGACCGCGCCCGGCGGCATTCCCTTCAGCAAAAAATAGAGCGAGCCGCCCACTTACCACCAATAATACCACCAATCAAAGCCAGTAACAAGGAACCCGGCCTGTCTGCTGATGCTGGCCAGAAATAGGGGCGTCGGTTCGGTCCTTGGTGCAGCACCAGGCCTGCACGGACACAGAAGGGGCAGCTGCTGCCTGCAGGTCGCATCTGCATAAGCCGAAAGTCGCCCGTGCTGATTAACCGGCGGCGCCAGGCAAAATCAAGCAACTTAGCCTGCTTGGGCGCTTGAGGCGGTTTGGAGACATTGAATGCCTGGCGGCGGCTGCCGTGCCATGCGGTGCCGTGGCCGCTGCCGTGGCCGCTGCCGTGGCGTGCACCAGAGCAGCGCCTGCAGGTCAGCGGCACAGCTACCGTCATCCACGGGTAAGGCCAGCGGCAGATGTGGCCATCAATCGCCTCAACATCAACAAATACAAGGGCCACCTGCCGCCCTGGGCCCTGTGCAGCCAAGTCTGGAGCGTCAGCTGCTGCAGTGCTACAACACTGCCCTGCTGGCAAATATAGACAGCGGGGTGCTGCATGCGCTGAGGTGCAGCAACTGTTGGAGGACAGCAAACAAGTGTCTGCTGCGCTGCGCGCCAACCCATTCTAATGACCATATCAGGATGTACGCTATGTCTTGAGGCCATCAGTAAGCTGACTTTGCAATTACAGAGCAAGCTAATTGTCTAGGCTGCAATTCACCAGAAAGGTATCAAAAGAATGCAAGCTCAACCAAATTGCTTGCTGTTGTATTTGCTTGTGGGGCACCACCCCTCCGTCGCTTGATGCTGCTGTCATGATGCTGGCCCATGCGCAAGGAGAGCTTGACCTGCTCACCTGGTGTCACATACAACACACTTGCAAGCACAATATTCGATGAAAGCTACTGTGCAGAAACCTCAGCCTCGCAGGCCACAGGCCATCAGTTGCCGCCTGCTCCAAGCATAAAGCTTGCCTGCTGCACACGCTCCACTGAGATGACTGCCCACTGGCAGCTGAGAGGCTCCCGCAAAAAGTCTGGGGTGACCTCAAGCACATAAAGCAAGCTTGCAAACACAGCCTTGCTGGTATGCAGTTGCACAAAAACGGGAAGGGAAGGTTGCGGTGAATATACAAGTGCGAGCATGGCTTCTGCAGTATCATCAGAGGGCTGATCGATGAACCTCAGGCGGGGTTGATGTGTATGCACGCAAGAAAGCGGCAGCAGGGCAAAGCTGTGTGCAGGTGCATATCTTCGACCATCATCCGCTGCAGGTCAAAGCATGCACCCCTGCGCCCTGGCAGCCACCAATGAAGTCACTCTCACAAGCTGCTGCTGGCCGCATGGGAGGCAGCAACGGCTAACAACAAAGTGCTTGGCTTTCAAGTGGGCAGGATTGCGAATCTCGACAAGGCAAATCTTTGGAATGCGGGCCTGGACTGGCCTGGCTGTGTGCGTAGGCGAGACGTGTGCAGAGAGTATGTGCCGGCTGCGTGTGGAAAACTGAATGATCAGGGTGGCAATGACCAAACTCACGCTGCATACGCAGGTGCGGCAGCAAGGGGCGCATGGCACTTTGTATTGCATTTTACCTCCAGGCCAATATGTCAGCAGCGCCTCTCAGCAGCATGCGGCGGCCCGGTGGTGGCCACCACCGCCACCCACCACCTGTCGCCCTGTATGTCCGAGGGGCCACCATCACCACCCGTGGGCATTGCCGCACTAAAATGTAGAATGGAGGATGCATGGTCAAAAGCTGCGGGCAGGGGGTAAACACTCTGCAGACTTTAGGCAAATGCCAGTGAGTGTGCAGTTCTGGATGTGTGTGCAACGAGAAACTGGACTTAGAGTGGAGGGGCAAAGAGATGCGCAACAAATGTGGTGACCCACTTGCGCACAGCAGCGCCACGCAGGCTTAAGAGCCGAAAGCAGGATGCGACACGGGACCCGTGGAGGATGCAAGCGGCTTAAAGGGATGGCTGATGCTGCAAGCGATTGGAAGGGATGTGAGACGCAGGAGTGCTAAAGAAAGGCATCAGGGAAAGACCCACAGTAATCCTGGTGTTAAAAGTCGCGTTCGACAGGCCAACAACCTCTGGGTGCGCATTGACGATGCGCAAACGTGCTAAGATAGCAAATGGGAACAAGCGCCGTGTGAGTGTGCGCCTTTGTGCCGCCTGCCCAGCGTTGCGAGGCAGGTGCGACATGCTCTTGCATGTTTGCACACACATCTCCGCCTTTGCGTGAAAGTGAGGTCAAGGGTGCATTACGCGCCCGCACTGGCGCTCCCTGCACTGGGCAAGGCTCTATCTCTTGGTCGACGCCGGCCGTACAATGCGTGGCAAACCAAGTATACTGAACGCCATGCTGAAGCCACGCAGCCGCAGGGCAAACCTGCTTCAAAGACACACGTCAACGTGTGTGTCGCGCATTTCGGGGACCTGGCCCCCTCAAGAGATGAAAGAGATCAGAGGGGAATGGAAGTCTGCACAGATGTGGTGCTGCAAGCGAACTTGTGAATGGTTTAAGATCCTTGCCACTTCCAAGGCTGTGGTGGGTGTTGGGCGGGTAAATAATGGAGTATGCCAAGGAAGGGCAAGGCGCTCGACCTCAGACGATCTTGACAGCGGCAGTGATGCCGTGCGCTGCTCAGGGCCCGCCGGCAAGGCAGTGGCATACTTAAAGCCAGCAGTGATGTATAGGTCCAGATGGATTTGAACGCCCAGAGGTCGGTGACAGGCTGCCACGGCCTCGTCAGCGGTCGTGATGGAGGGGGGTCGCGGCAGCCGACGCTGCCGCCGCCCGCAGTGCGGTCGCCTTTGCGATCGTGTTTGCCATGGGCTTGACGGGCATACCCCCAACGGCCCCGGGGCCAGCAGCACTGGCGGCAAACGACACGATAGTCCCCAGGTCACTGCCGGGGGCCGTCCAGGGGTTCAAAGCAGGCCCCGTAACCCGAACCTGAGAAGAAGCTCCCTCGAGAAGCCCCCCGGCAAACAGCTTCCAGGGCGTGTCGCCGCCTTGCGGGTCATATTTGATCCCCAGGCACTTGCTGAGGGACTCGCAGACCGCCTGGGCGTCTTCGAATGAGATGTAATCAAGGGGTTCTGCGGTGTCAGGGGCTATGCCGAGGTTTGCCCAATCGCTCTCGTGGGCATAGTAGGCCGAATACGTCCCAAGCTTGACCTGCATGTTTGAGCGCGGCGCGCATGGACGTGGGCGCCAGAGTTGCGCGGAAGCGGTGCGATGTTGATCATGCGTGCGGCGAAGAACGGAGGTTTCAGCACAAGGGGTTGGAGGCCTCTCAGAGCGGTTGGCGGTAATCGGTAAGCAGAGTGCATCGTCATCTCCCAACATGTGTACTAGCTTGCTGATTCCTTCAACTCACATACAAGCCAGCCCATGCTTGTGCATTTGGCACAGCTGATCGTCAGGTCCTGCATCCGCTTCAGGGCCTGAAGCGGGTTTCCCTGCTGGTGCCTGTTGCTGGCCATCACCGCTGCTAGCCCGCGTGCGTGTGCAGCCACCACCCACCTGGAACAGCACTTTGGGGCTGACATCTGCGTTGCTGAAATTCAATGGGGGCGCCAGCCCCAGCAGCCGCAGCTTGCACCTCTCTCCCTCTGGCCATGCAGAGCGGAACTCCCAGTACTGTGCGGTGCAAGGGGGGTTTGCAAGGGTGGATAGGGGAAGAGGCCTGGAATGCAATTGCACCCTCCAAGGGCGGCCAGCATCTGGCCTGGCAGCAAGGATTGTGGCTGGGGGCGTTTGAGGGTAAGAGAGAGCCCCAGCTGCATGCGCGAGTGCGGAGGGTCCCAAGCGGCCAGCCCGCTCCCAAGATGCAAAAACAAACCTGGCATCCATTGTCGTCGCCGCCTGCAGCGGCGCACGCAGCCGCGCACGCAGCGGCCGTCGTTGAGGCAGCGGAGGCGGTCAGTGCGGTGGGGTCCATGCTGACTGTGTCGAAGCGGTTTGAGCTGGCGCCACCGCTGGACTGGAACTGGCTGACGCAATCCTCTGCTCGGGTCGAGCCCTGCGTGTCACATAATGATGAGAGTGCGGTTGGCAAGCAGCAAACATGTAAGATTATTGGCGATTTTGGTCAGATCAATCCCTGGGTGTTTGACGGTGCTCTGGGTGGGGAAGCGCCTTGCCCCTGACCAGCCAGTGGTATCGAGCTGCGTTGTCCAGGGTGCCTCCAGTGAGCAGGTTCAGCCTGCTTGATGGCAGGATGTTGTGCCCCGCGTGCCCCAGCCACATGATTGATCAAAACAGCTGCAAAAGGGCGCCTGCGCGTGCGCCCTCATTTGCAAGCGCAATCCGGCCCCTGGTCGCGTGCCCCCTCACCATCCGCGAAACCATGCCCGCGCCGCACGTTGTGCACGCCATGGCGCCCATCCCGCTGCTGTACGTGTCGTAGCCACACATCGCGCACGCCGGCTTCAGGGGGTTGATGCTGCCCCCGGGGGCGCCGTAGCCCGGCATGCACACGCTGCAGTCCGACACCAGGTTGGCGCCGTAAAACGTGGTGTAGGTGCCATTGGGGCAGGCGTCGCAGGGCTGGGGGCCGAGCTGCTCCTTGAACCTGCCGAGCGGGCAGGGCGTCGCGGCGCCGTTCCCGCCGTCCGTCCAGCCGCTCTCAAACTCGCACGCCTCGAGCGCCGTCGCGCCGTCGTCGGCCGTCGTTCTGCCGAGGCCGCATGCCGTGCAGGGCTCCCTGGCGAGGCCGGCCGACCAGGATCCCATCTCGCAGATGCGGACCTCTTTTGCGTAGTAGCCATAGCCCGGGTCGGTCACGCACGCAGCCTCGCCCTGAGACGCTGTTTGGTTGCGCGTGCCCATGTGGTCAAGGCAGGGGAGGCAGTCCACCCTCTGCAGGCCCCACGTCGCCGTGTTGGAGGCGTACGTATCCGCAGGGCACGGCCAGGCGCTCCACACCCCGGCGGATACGCCAGAGCCGTAGCCGGCGGGGACATAGCACTGGTCGCTGTGGATGGAGGCGTTGCCCTCGGTAAGGAAGCCGTTGCCGCACGCCAGGCAGGGGAGGCGGTTCCAGCCAGGGCTGTACCTGCAAGCACATCCACCGGCGGGCAAAGGATGGGGTTTAGTGTGGAAGGGCTGATGGCTTTGGTGGAGGAAAGTATCATCTGATGAGCGATAACGGCACTGGGAGCGGTGGTCCCTTCATGCTGGTGTTGGCTCATTAACATTACAATCATCAACAGGCACCACTGCCACCGACGTGCACTCAATATTGACGGCTTGTGCCGGCTTAGGTTGGTGCAAGAGGCGCGACGCGTATCCAGCGAGTGGTGGGGGAAGGGGGATGCAGGGAGAGGGCTGCGCCATGCCCCTGGGCGGGGCCCAAAGCTCACCATCCGACATGGCAAATTGAGGAGGCATTTGTGACGGGGTCGAGCCCGTAGCCAGGCGGGTTGCGGCAGTCATCCATCGACACGGCCCCCTGGGTGTCAGTTATGGACCCCTGGGGGCACTGGATGCACGGCTGGCTGGTGCCCGGCGTCCAGACCAGGCCGCCGGGGCCAAAGCTGTAGCGATCGCATGGCGTCGTGTTGCCCTGGGCATCCACTCCGTAGCCAGGCTCCAGGACTGAACATAATAGGCGGGCGCCGCAGGCAGGGGAGGGGGGGTTGCCAGACAAGGTGATTGAAGGGGCAACAGGTAGGCGGGGATGCCTCCAGCAGCAAGTCGCGGGTTGGCTTCGCATCAATTGCCATCGCGCACGCCGTGCTTCCCCGGGGCTGGCCAGCTGGCCACTTGCAATCCATTGCATCGCATCAGCGCCCTGGATGGCGTGCACCCAGCAAGACTCACGGTTGCAGCTCTCGGGCTCAACCGACGCCGTCTTCTGGGTGGTGATGCCGTCTGCGCAGGGCTTGCAATTCTCGTTGGAAACCGTGTTTTTGTAGAATCCGAGCGGGCAAGGCACCGCCTTGCCAGCATCAAAGTAGTACCCTTTTGCAGCCGTGCACGCCATTGCTGAGCTGGCGCCAGCAACCACGGTCGTCAGGCCACCCGGGCACGCGCGGCAGCCCCAGGGCACGGCGCCCGGCGCAACCGCCCTGGCGGGCGCCTTGGTGAAGCCGCTGGGGTTGTAGGTGCCGGCCGGGCACTGCACAGCGTTGCCGGCGGTGTTGCCGGGACGCACCCAACCATAGCCGGCCTTGGCGACTAAACAACAGAGGGGTGCGGTGAGAAACGGCCGGACAGAGTTGGCGGGGCAATTGTAAGGTTTCTAGACACCCGCTGTTCGGTTGCCGGCCAAGCACACAGGCGAGGTCCTCGGTGCCCTCTTTGCCTGGCGTGCATGGCACTGAAGCATCGCCCATACTGCACAGCGGACCGGCGGGAGCTCAACAAGTGAGCACTCACAGCAGTCGCCGGGGGACCTCGCGTACATGGACTTGGTGGTGGTGCCGTTCACGCACTCCACGCGGTTGACGACGCCGCCGACGGAACCCGTGCAGTAGTAGCCCCAGCCGCAGGCCGTGCACTTGGCCGTGGCGGAGTCCCAATAGAAGCCGCCCAAGCACGTGGGCTCCCAGACTGAGGGCGTGTCAGGGTGCGAGGGGGGAAGGGAGGATGGGGAAGTGGGGGGGGGCTGTCGGTGGGGTGGTGCGGATGGGAGCGAAGGAGGGGCCGCACTGGCTGCGCAGAGCCTGAGATCGCGGCGCATATGTCACTGGCAGTGCCCGTGCCGCTGTGCAGGGGGGGGGGCGGGGCCGCCACGGTTGGTTGGTTGGCTGCAGCGGTGACGTCAGTCCCGCCTATGAGATAGGCTCTCCGCCCTGCCACGCCGCCACTGTTATACTGCTGCAGCCTCTATGCGCCAGCATCCTCAGCACCCGCTGTCCCCCCCCATCGCCTCCCAGCACTCTGCCGTCTGCTGCACCCACTCCACGCCCCCCATCCGTCCAGGCGCCGGCTGAGGGCCTGCACCTTCAAGTACGACCAGCCGCATCCAGAAGCAACCACCGCCACCGCGCCCTCATATGTTTCCGACATTCGTTGCCGCTCTGCCCGCAATGCGTCCGCCCAAATACAACCCCTGGAAACTCACAGCACACGTTTGACTTGACGATCAATTTGTAGTTGGTTTCGCACGTCAGGCACAGCAAAGCGTACTTGCCGGACAGCCAGCGGTACGAGCATGTGGCGCAGTTTGGAACCACTGCGCGGCACGTCTGGCCAGCCGCCATCGGCTCCATCCTGGAAGATGCCGCGACAACATGCAGGCCTTGTGCGGCCAGGGTGAGCAGCAGCCATATCAGCGGCGTCGCGCAGCGGAGCAGGGCTTTGGGGGGGGGGTGCGGGGCGGAGGGGAGGGCAGGGGAGTGGCCGAGTAAAAAAAACTGCTACGCAGCATGGCGTTGGCCAAACGCAAACCTGGCCTATGGGGTTATTGATCGATTCTTAACAAAAGTTGCATGTTGTTCTGCATTTTTCAGGGTTGTGAGCCACCACTGCAGTTCCCCTATGATGTGTTGTGTCACGGACACTGGACACCGGATTGGAATGACGTGAGTCACAGCTCTTGCGTCGCCGTATACCGCGCCGGCACGCTGTACCTTTTCCGCGATGCACTACGACTGTCAGCTCGCTCTTACCTCTCGGGCTTCCCCCTTGAGGCCTCATCTTGTTTTTCACCAATTGGCTGACCGTCAGTGGTCCGGCCACCGACCTTGCGACTGGGGGCAAGTTGGGACGTTTGAAGGGAAACGTGTAATCAATAAAAGGGGCCCTGATGTTATGGCTCGGTCGATCAACGTGTTTCGGGCAGCGACTGAAGCACGGTACGCGACTGCGTCGGAGTACTGTTGAGGATATCAAGTATTGTGCGCTAAGCAACTTAAATTGCTTCCCAGATTGAGTTGTGTCGGGGCCAGGTCGCCCTCCACAAGTGCAGGGGCAGGCATGGGACTGCATTTGCCCATTCCGCTGCCTCCTGCCCGTCATCTTGGCAAACGGAGGCACCACATTGGTCACGCGCGGCACGACCAGTGCACTCACTTTTAGGGAGCACATTTCTCGAGATGGTCGTTGATCGGATGGCCAGCAGCATCCAAGGTTAAATAGGGAGCCTTGGCTGCTTCTCGGCAATAGCCCCGCCCTTGCCCCAGGCTGGGTCCCGCCATCTCACAGGTGTCCCCCTCCCCTTTCAGGTTCGAGCTTCCTGAGGCATGAAGGCCGTCCCACCGTCGCTGATGCTGCACTGTTCTCTGTACTGCCTGACAAGTGCAGCGCCCACTCGTCACAGCACAGCTGCAAGACGCGCTTACAAGCAGGGTGCACGGCGCAACAGCCCGGCCAAAGCGCACAGGGCCGGGGCGCGCGGGGGCGTGGCACCCAAAGGGCGGCACGGCAAGCTCTGTGACCGCCCCGGGGGCCTGACTGGCGGCTGGCTGACGATGCAGGCGGTCGGTGCGTGCGAGCTGGCAGGAGGGGCGAGTGAAGGGGCAGAGCCCTTGCAGGTGGCGCTCCTATTTGCGTCCGGTGGCTGGGGCCTTGGCACGAGCCTTCACCTTTTGAAAACGTGGGCGCGAGGTGGCGCGGGGGAGGACGGCGTGAGGGGCCGAAGGGACGTTCGGGACCGCCGATGGGGCCGCGTGGCAGCAGCCATGCAAGCTGCACGCCTAGCAGCCGCTCGCCGACCCGCTTGATGCCGCGTGCATGTGTGTGCGCGCGCTCGAGCACTGGCCGTGCCCCACCGCCCACCTCGCTCTCCTGAGTGGCGTGCAGCAGGATGGCGGCCGGCATGGCTGAGGGGTTGTAGGCTTGGAAGCCACGGCTCCAGTCGTAGCTCTGTGTGTGTGGAGGGGGTTAAAGGGTGTGAGTGAGGTTGTGTTGCAGGTGTTGTTGTGTTGCTGCGTGTGTTGCACACGCGCGCATGCGTGCACATGTGTGTGTGTGTGTGTGTGTAAGTGTGTGTGTGTGTGCAAGCGTGCGCGTGTGGGTGCGCGAGCGTGCGTGTGTGTGTGTATGATAGGGACAAGAGACAGCACTGAAGATGACGAAATTGTAGAAGCCGCTGAATGATGTTTGACCGCTCACAGGGGGCCGACCGGCCCCCTGTGGTGGCATGGGTGCGTTGCAGCTCCATTCGCAGCGCTGAATTCCAGCCAAGCGCACGCACGCCACTTGTGACAGTTGCACGGCCGCATCGCCCCGCGTCCGCGTACACAATGCAAACGTACGCCATGAACGGCCCCATGCCCATGTGAAGACCACCCAAACAACGCACACACACGTACGAGTATGTGTTACCACAAACACATACAAACCGTAACACACACACGCACACACACACATACACACACTCACACGCAAACCCGCACGTCGCGGCGCCACCCACCACCGCGTACGCGTAGATGCTGCCGTCGCTGTTGAACGCGCCGCAGGGGATGGGCGCGGGGTCGGCCCCGTACATGCACTTCTGCATGGCCTTCAGCCGCTGCTTGGAGTCCTTGTCCCAGAAGTTGTAGGTGCCGTCGGAGCCCGCCGTCACAAACGTGCCAAACT
>NW_014012178.1:13694-14352 GCF_000611645.1 Monoraphidium neglectum
GGTTGGGGGGAGGGTACGGGAATGGGCGACGTGCTTTCGGGGAGCTGAGGGAGGCCGGGCGAGGCTGCCAAGGCTGCCGGGCATGGGTCAGTTGGGTCGCCAGCGCGCAGGATGCCAGCGTGTCGGGGATGCGCGCGCATGAAGGTGTGATCAAGGCGGGGGAGGTGGCAAGGTGCGGCGCGGGGCGCTCGGGGAAAGGCTCTTGGGTGCTTGCCTGGGGGTGGAACGTGATGGAGTTGACTGAGTAGATGTCGGGGCCCTCCCTGGGAGGGGGGGTCAGAGGCCATGGCAGGGAGGGGAAATTCTAGGCCGCGCTGTCGCGGATGGTTTGGCTGTGGATTCGCGCGGGCCTCGATGCACGAGGGTTGCTGACATGAGCCCTGAGAAAGGTGGTTTGAGGGAGCCGTCGCGCCATCGACTCTGCAGGCGCCGCCCCGGGGTGAAGCCGGCCGCGGCGCTGCGGGCAACCTCCCGCCCACCCCACCCCCCCACACACCCACACAAACATACTATTAGCTTTCCCGCTCGTCCTGCCGGCTGGCTTCCAGAGGCCAGCCCCCACCTGTGGCACTTGAACGTGAAGTTTTTCTGCTGGCCGACGCTGTCCTCCACGTGGTGCACCGCCACGCGGCCCTCTATGGAGCCCACCAGGTAGCCC
>NW_014012177.1:0-1209 GCF_000611645.1 Monoraphidium neglectum
TGCTGCAGCCCATAGCGCACCCTTCTGTGCAGCAGACAAGCAAAAACACACCAGGATTGCACCAAGGGGTGGGTGCGCTCGGGGTCTGCTGAAAATGTTGTAGACACTGCCAGGTTGCCATCAGATCAAGCACATAACCTGGGCCCCCGCCTCTTGCCACGCCCCCGCGCCCCCGCACCTGCGTCCTGAAGCTGGTCTCACTCAGCAGCACTCCCGCGATAAACGCGCCCAGGGTGTCGCTCATGCCCAGCTGCTCCGTTATGAGGGACGCCCCCACCACGGTCAGCAGGCAAAGCGCCACAAACGTCTCGCTGCTGCGCGACTGAGCAACCATCTGGGAACAGTGTGTGTGTGTGTGTGTGTGTGTGTGTGTGCGCGCGCGTGTGTGTATGAAAGGGGGGATAGGTCAAGGAGAGGTGTGATGGAGTGGAGCAACCAGGTGGGCGCGGGAACTGCCGCGGTCGCTGGGGGCCACGGGCCAGAGGTGGGCTTCGGTGGACGAGCCAGGGACCCGCGTGCGGCTGTACATGGCCTGCCCGCCAAACAGGTCTGCCGCTTGTGCCGCCACAGGCGCCCTCGGTGTCACCTTCCCCAACTGCCCATACCTTTAAACCCTCCTCCTTCCATCTGCTTCCATGCACCCATACAGCGTGCGGTACCCATCAATGCAGGGTGGCTGCTACACCCTGCATTGGTGGCAGGGGCGGCACGCATGCAGCTCAACCGCGCCCCCGCGCACCTCGTACAGCTTGCGCAGCACGATGCGGCCGCCGAACAGCAGCATTGCCAGCCCCGCGGCGCTGTTGAAGGCCGTGGGGCCCAGCATTCCCAGGAGCGTGTCTGACGTGGCGTTCTCCATGCCGCCGCTGCTCTCAATGAGGGGCAGCAGCACCAGGAAGGGCACGATGGCAATGTCCTGGGGAGGGTGTGGGGCGGGGAGTGGGCAGGGGCGGGAAGGGAGGGGCGGCAGGAGCGCGGCCGTTGGCAGGCGGCCAGCGGGTTGGTTGGACGAGCAGTCAGCGCAGTCGGGTCGCCAGTGGCAGCAGCCGGTCGCTCGCGACAGGGAGGGCCGCGCATGCGGCTGGTGCGGGGGGCGGGACCAGCGACCCTGCACTCCGCTGGCCCCAAACTTAAGCACGCACGCACGCACACACATACACACACACACACATGTCCCCCACATTGACACAACCTACTCTTCGGCCCCCC
>NW_014012177.1:1590-2894 GCF_000611645.1 Monoraphidium neglectum
CCCCAGCATCTCGCCCCCCCCCCACACACACACCCGCCCCCATCCACCTGGAACAGCAGGATCCCCAGCGTCGCCGACCCGAAACGCGTCGGCGTCTCCCCGCGCTCCGACAGCAGCTGCAGCACAAACGCGCTGCTGCTCATCGACAGCGCCGCCGCAATGACCACGGCCTCGTCGAGCGAGCGGATAGACACCAGGGAGGCAGGCGCGCCGCACACCATCTCCAGGAAACGGGTGCCGAGGCTTGAGCCGGCGGGCAGCGCGAAGGCCACGAAGACGAGGCCGGTGATGAGAACCTGGGGGGCGGGGGGAGGCGGGGCGGAAAGGGGTGCTGAACAGACGAAGGTGCGAGTCGTTGCACTTGAAGGGGCCAGGCTGCCCGTGTCCACGCGGCCGGCCGCGGAGCTTTCCCCTGCAGACCCAAGCTCGGGACCGCCCCCTGAGCGCCCGCGCCCCACGGCGCCCGCCGCGCCCCGCTCCTCGCAACAGGGGCCCCGCGCCCCGCGCCGCCGCCGGGACCGCCGCGCGTGCGTGCACGCGCACCTGCAGGCTGCCCATGCCGAACGCGAACTTGGCCAGCGATTTCAAACGGTCGAGCGACAGCTCCAGGCCCATTTCGAAGAGCAGGAAGAGCACCCCCAGCTCGCTGAGTCGCTCGACATCCTCGGGGTCTTTTAAGAGCCTGCAAGCAGCGGCCGGCGGCCGGCGAGCGGCGAAAATTGTCGGTTTGTCGAACAGAAGAGCGGGAGTCGGCGCTGCAGGGTGCGCTGCAGCGCTGCGACCCGGCCAGATCTTGGACGATTTTTACTTTTCCAGGGGTGAGAGCGGTTCAAGGTTCCATAGAATCAAGAACGGGCGGTCAAGGGGGCGGCAGGGGCGCGCTGCGTGAGCTTATGCGGGGCGGAGGCTCCGCAGCAAGCGGGCGTTCATGGGCGCGCGCGCAGCGCCGGGGCCAGGGGGACGAGGGGGATCAGGACAGCAGGGGGTTGGGGGGAGGCGCGCGGCTGCGGGGTGCGGCTGGGGGCTCACCCAAGCTGCTGCAAGACGACTCCGACCGCCAAGAACCCAAGGACAGGGGACACCTGCAGGTCGGCGCGCGCGGGTGCGGTGCGGCAGGCGCGGCGAGACGGATGTCAGGGGCCGTGTGCGTCGCCGCACGCGCGCGCCCGTCGCCCACGTGCGAGCCCGGCACCCCGGGCGCCACGTGCGCCCGGGCGGCCGCGGCGGCGGGGCGCGCGTGCGCGAGTGCCAGGAGGCGGAGCGCGCGCGCGGGCCCGCCATTAGGCGTCCCACGGCAACGGCGG
>NW_014012177.1:3338-4514 GCF_000611645.1 Monoraphidium neglectum
CCGCCATTAGGCGTCCCACGGCAACGGCGGGTAGGGGTGCGGCTGCCAAGTGCTGGGGTGCCCGCTCGCCTTGAGCGACTTGCATACGGGGACCATCGCCACCGTGCTGGCCAGGAAGGTGAGGAAATCAAACCTGCAGTGGCGACAGCTTGGGCGATGAGATCGCGCAGAGGGGCGCGGCGGCGCCGCAGGCCGCTGCGGCACGCTTCGAGGCGGGGTGCAGACAGGAAGCCGGCAGGGGCACGTCCAAGGACGTTCAAAAATGCACGTGACCGCACCCGAGGGGGGTGAGGGCGCTAGGCGCCGCGCGCGTCGGCAGGGTGAGGCCGCGGCCGCCCTGCCGCCGTTGCGGGAGCGGGCGGAACGGGCTGCTCGTAGCCGCCTTGAAGGGCGTTGATGCGGCGCCGCAATGCTGCGTGCTGCCGCTGCTGCTCTCCAGGTGACGGGGCAACACGCTTGCCGCTGGGTGGCGCCTGGCTCTCGAGATACTACGATGACCATTTTGAACTGGCCTGTGTGCCACGAGCCTTTGGGAGGCGCACACGCCCGGGTGCTGCTGGTGGTGCAGCCTCATCGCCGGAAGTGCCCCTATCCACGGGCCTTCCCTAACGACTTAAATATACGTGAGTTTCGTGTCGGTATCGGAGGCAAGCTGTGAGAAGCCAGTTAGATCGTTGCGAAGACTCCACTCGAAAACAATGAGCGACTGAAACAAAGGTGGGGTAGGCAATACGTCTACCAAGCAAGTTTACTGCAGAATGAATGGCCTTGGTCTCCCAACTAGCCCCAATGGCCTTCGCTCAGGTGCTCACTGTGTGGCCTGCAACAATGCCGAGCCCACCCCTCCAACCCCCTCCCGACTCCCCACGACTCCCCACGCCGACCACCAGGCATCCGACCCCACATGCGACGATGGCAGATAAAAGCTCCGCAGTTACCCATGCAAGAATTCAAACAGGTGCGCATGCCCACCGCAGCACAATCTCGCAGGGCTGCACCGTCGGCCATGTCAGCAGTGGACTGGGTCCGCAGCCCCCAAATATGCGCCCTGCTCCGCGGGCCCCGCACAGACAACCCGCTTGGGTATGGTGCTACGAAGACAGATTCCACGACACAAGGAGGCACCAAACAACGCCGATATCTTCCAGGCGCGTCACAGCGGGGCGCGGCCGGCGG
>NW_014012177.1:4933-13054 GCF_000611645.1 Monoraphidium neglectum
GCCGTGCCGCGCCCCGCCCCCCGCGCCGAGCCAGTGGGCTCGCGCGCTGCGCGCCCATGCAAAGCCAAGGTTACGTCCAGTAACAGCGCACGTCCAGTAACAGCGAGGCGCGGCGCGGCGCCCTTGGGCGGGCGGCATACACACGTGCGCACGCCCGGCATTCTTCGACTTTGCAGCATGCTCTTGCTGACCATGCTTATGAGACACAGGCGCCCTCCGTCCAAGTGCATGGCCGGGCCCCATGCCGGCCCTGCGGCGACCGTCAAACTGTACTGCTGCACACATTGGGTGCGCGCGCCGCTCCTCGTAGCTACCCGCACGGACGGGGAAGAGGAAGCTTTCTTCGCTCACCGCCTACCCGCACAGCCGCTCCATCCCGCAGCAAGATGAGCGCCGGCGCCTGCGCGCCCGCCCGCCGCCACGCCGCGCCTGGGAACGCCGCCCCCGCCAGGCCGCGGCCGCGAGCGGCAGGGGCCGTTGCGAGTGCGACGCGGCGTGCCGCGGGCCCGGGGACGCGTGCGCATGTGGCTGTTTGGGATCGAGGCTGGTAGGCCCAATCGGCCAGCAGACGGTGTGATGCGTACGACGATAATTAAGAATGCAGCGGCCGGGGCCTCCCACACAGAGGCGGCGACGAGGGCTCGGAGGCGTGCAAATCACCGGCGCGACGAAAAGGGGCAGCGTTGGCGCCCGGTGACGGCGGCATAAGTTTGGGCATGGGCCGGCCGGCGGGCCAGGCGCTACGCCCCGCAGCGCCCCGCCATCGAGGGGCGCGGGCGCCGAGGTTTGGCTGTTCTCCGCGTAGCAATGCGGCCCCTGTTATGCGGGCCAGTAGCGGGAGAGTGTCGCCGCGGGCGGGGGCGGCGCAGGCCGGCCCTGCTGCCCGCCGCTCTTGGAAGCGGCGGGGCCCGCGGCGGCGGCGGGCGCGCGGGCGCCGCGGCGTGCGGCTGTTTGTTGCGCGGAGTGCACTGCTGCGGCGGCCGCGCGGGCGCAGCGGCGTGCGGCTGTTTGTTGCGCAGTGGGCACTGCTGCGAGATAAAGCAGCGCCGGGTCACATCGTGTTGAGGTGGTGTGCGAGGCAAGCTGACTGTCGCCCATGGAAATTGGTGCATCGAAACCAACAGAAGACAGAGGGACACAGAGTGCTACGCTACAAGGGCTCCAAATTGGCGGGAGCCGTGACTCACAGGGACGCGGCGCCGGCATGCGCCTGCATGATGCACATGCGCATCGCTCGCCGGGCAGCAAGTAGCCTTACCACCAGCGCACGCTGCGGCCCACCGGCAGCGCAAGCGACAGGCACGCGGCGGCGCCGCCCCCGGCCACGCCCGACCCGCCTGCACCCCATCCAACCTGGCTGCGCTGCTGTTGCTGCTGCTGCTTCGACCGCGCCAGTCGCTGCCGCCGCGCGCCGCCCTGCTCCGCCAAATCTGCCTGCAGCTGCGCCAGCTGCTGCTGCTGCTGCTGCTGCTGCTGCTGCACGACCGGCTCCGCGCCGCGCCTCCGCGAGGCCCCGCGCAGCTGCTTCCCGGCCCCCGCTGCCGCGCCGCCCGCTGCCGCGGCCGCGGCCGCGGCCGCCTCCGCTTGCCGCTGCAGCAGCACGCGGCGGATCGCTTCGAAGAAGCAGAAGAAAACCGCGCTGTTCAGCCCGTTGGACAGCGCGCGCGGCCCGACGCCTCTGAAGAAAGCGCGTGCGCCCTGGCCCTCTGCGGCGACGCCGCGCACGGCGGCGGCAAAGGTGGGGCGCGTGCTGGCCGAGCACATCATGCGGGTCTTCACCACGTCCAGCGGCGTCGTCGCGGCGGCGGCCGCGGCGCCGGCGCTCCCGCCCATAAGCAGGTCCTCGAGGGTCGAGGGCTGCGGCGGGGTGGAAGGTGCCGGGAAGCTGGTGAGCTGGTGACAAATCGCTGCCAGATGGCCGGTCAAGGGCAAGTGACGGGCCCGTGGCAGCAGGCAGAGAGCTGTGCCGCTCGAGCTGGGCCTACAGAGGCAGCAAGCGCAGGCCGCGGTCGGGGTCAGATCGCAGCCGAGAAAGGGCGCGCGCACCTGGCGCCCGTCGCTGACGCGGGCGTGGACGCAGCGCAGCGTCTCGTAGACCGCGAACTTCACGGCCATGTCCGGGACGTCCTCCATGATGGTGGGCAGGAAGCCCTGGGTGAGCGGCCGCGCGTTGCACGGTGCGGCGGTTGGTGGGGTGTGTGCAGGGCGCTAGGGGGCGACGATAATGCGAAGCATGCTTTGAAGGACCAGCGACTCTGCAGACCAAGCCGGGCGCTCGGTTCGCAGGCGCTGAGCGGGCGGGGGGCACGCCCTCCGCAAGGCCAGGCTGGGCCGTTCCTTGACCGGACGCAGCGGCGGGCCCAGCTGGCGTGACCCCGGCCGCGGGCCATGGCTGTCCGCAGCGGCAGCGGTTCTCACCGTGAACAGCCCCGAGAAGCCCGCCGCGCCCGTGATGGAGCGCGCCGCCGCGACGACGTTCGGGTACACCCCCGCCTGCACGCTGCGGATGCACACCGCGATGGGCACCTTGACCACGCCGCTGCCGACGGCGGCGACGCCGCCGGACACAAATGCCATCTGGCCCTCCCCTAGAGATGTCCGCTGCCGCAGGAACCGCTTGGTTGTGGAGTAGAAGGCGAAGTAGGCGCCGATGATTACGCCGGCGCCCGTCGCTGCGCTCAGGACGCCGCGGTAGAGGGATGCGACCTCGCGTGCCGCGCCATTGAGCGACAATTGGACGCCCTTGGCGGCAGACGCTGCGCCGGCGCGGCCTGCGGCGGGGACGGGCGGGGGCGGGCGGGGCGCCGGAGAGTTTTGGAGGGAGTGGCTGGCTTGGGATTGTGGCGGGGGCCGCAGGGGAGGCGCCAACGCTCATTTCGTCTCAATTGCTGGCGCGCCGCCGGTGCGTAACCGCGGCGCCCCGGGGCTGTAACTACTACGGCTCGTGGCACGACCCCGCCCCTGCGCAACGGCCGCCGGCGCGGCCACCACCGCCCTTGTTGCGACGAGGAGTGGTCTGAAGGGACCGCGCACCTGTCAGGTTTCCAGTCTGCATCCGCACTTTCATGGTGTCGATCGGGTGGATTGTGCTCTGGGACGCGGCGCGCGCCATCGCGCCTGCCACGACGTCGTGCGCGGGCTTGCTGTCTGGCGTCGACGGCGGCGAGGACGACGAAGCTGAGCTTATCGACGCATCTGGCGCCTTGACGGCCGTCGCCTGCAGGTCGCCGCGCGGCGGGGAGCATGGCAGAGTTTGGGGGGAAGGGGCGGGAGGGCGGGGCCGCGCACCGGTGCCTTCCCCACCGTGCCCCAAGCGTGGCCAAGACTACCACGCGTGTGCGAAATTAGAACAAAAAGTTTGCAATGGTCCGTTCGCGACCCTCTTCGGCACGATCACGGGGTCAAGGCTTGGCACTCCTCGGCCTGGCACTGCCATCAGATCGCCGCCCGACCACTCCGCCCGCCACTTAGGCCATAATGGTACAATGCTGCCTCAGAAAGACACACGCACCATGATGTGGGGCTTTCACGGCCACTTGGCGGGGCCTGAGCTGATCGGGGTCAGCGCCTTGAGAAAGCACCTTGCCTGACCTTGCCGCAAGGTTTAATTTGGAACCGCGTCGTATGCCTACGCCACACAAAACACCGTTCCGCTGCAAGCTGTCAGGATCGCCCGCTGGTGCCAAGGGCTTGGCTGATTGGAGCAGGCCAGTTCGAGTTGGCTGGTGAACGCCAGGTGTGCGAATGCTTTGACGGGTGAGTACGGTAGTGAACGCCACGCCCATTTGTGTCTTGCGCTTCATTCGGTCTGGGCACGGCATCCTGCACCGGTGCTGCTGCAGCTGCTTGGTCGCTGAGCCCGCCATTACCGTACTTCGAATTCATTTGACCCTCACCCGGGCCAGGCGGCACCCTTCCTCCTTGCCTTGATCGGTGCGCCACACATGATGGGGGCACCGCTTCATCCTCAGACAGTCAGCTGGAAGGCGGATGACTGCACTCAAGGGAGGAGGGCGCAGCCCACCAATCTCAGGCAACTGGCCATGTCAAAGCAGGTCTCCACAGTGACAGCACTCACCACTCAAAAAGGGATCAGCAACTCCGTGCTTGGGGTGCCACCTTTGTTTGCCGTCATGAAAGGGGGCTAAACAACCTCCACAACGTCGATCGCGCATGCTCGCCAGCTGCCTCCCGGGGCGGTCCAGCAACAGGGGAAGCTGCACTGCTGCCGAGCATGCAGTTGATCGCAACCACACGGCTGAGCAGGGGCTGTGAAAACTCTTCGCCATTCAGACGGTCTGCAACATACAAATGGCCCTGCCGAACCACATTGCCCCTTTGGGCATACAGGCGTCTGCCGGATTGCGACAACAGTCACGCAGCAGCTCTGCCTGCCCGCATTCCGGGGGTCAGCGTAGTGTACACACAGCATGCAGTGTGAAAGCATCCGATCGCCACGGTGTGCAATGCCCAGTGCTGGCCTGGCGCTCGCAATATGTTTGAGGCACTGTCTTGACTTTTTTCCTCAGTGTTTTGTGTGCAAGTAGCAGCCCAGTGACAGGCCTTGAAGGCCACATATTATCGGCAGAATCATATTTTAATGCCTTTTAGCAGGATTTGAACCCTTGTTGTGCAGCAGATTGATACACAAATGGGTCACAATATTGAGCTCGCTGCAACGACGCCAAAACCAAGCGCGCAGCCACCACCGCCGCCGCCGCCGGCGGGCGACCGCCGCCCGTCACGCCCCCGGCCCCGTCCACTCCGCGGCCTCCCAGGGCTCTGGCGGGTCCCGGCAGTCGAGCTCCGCCAGCCGCGCCGCCAGCGCGAGCGCGGCGTCGCGGCCGTCGCCCTCCCCGTTCTCCAGCGCTCCCAGCCACTCGGCAGGCAGCCAGCCGTCCCCGTGCAGCGCGCCCGCGAGCGCCCCCGCCATCGACGCGAGCGTGTCGGTGTCGCCGCCGGCGTGGGCGGCCGCCACGACGGCGTCCACGGGCGAGCCCCAGTGGCACACCAGCGCCCACAGCGCGGCGGCGGCAGCGCCGGTCGCTTCCATCTGGAATCCGGGCGCGATTTCCGAGGACACCTCGAGCTCGCCCTCCAGCCAATCCGCGGACTTCAGGTGGTCTGCCCAGGACGCGACGGGCGGCTGCTGAATGTAGGGCGCCTGCGGCAGGCCAGATGGAGGGGGTGTGGACTCTGCCCCGGGACGGTTGGGGCTCGCTGCTGCTGGCGGTGGCAAGCATGCAACTGCACGCCGGCAGACATGCCGAGAGGCCGTGATGGATGGTGCTTACCAAACGGTTGCAAACACTGCCTGTGGAGTAGACCCCTTGCCTGCACATGACCCCCACCCACCTTCTTCTGAACCTGTGAGAGCAGCACTTCCAACGTTCCTTTTGCCGTGTCCGTCTCCACGACATCAATGAGGTGCCTAAGCAGCCCCTCCGGCCCTGAGCCCTCATCGGCAACCGCGTCTCCGGCGGCGCCCTCCGGCTCGCCCCGCTTCGACAGCCAGGCGACGGCCGCCGCCTGCATCAGCGCGCCGTCGATCCCACAGGGGTGCACGTGCGTCGGCAGGAGCGCGGCCTCCACCGCCCGCGCGAGCGCGGCGCGCGGCGCGTTGCGGTAAGCCAGGCCGAGCGGCGCGATGCGCATGGCGCCGCCGTTGCCGTAGCTGCCGTCGGGGATGTGCATCCGGCCCGTCTGCCGGGGGTCGGCGCCGCGGCTCAGTGACGTCAGCGCCGAAAGCGCGCCGGCCGCGTACCCGCGGCGCGGGTCGAACCATTCGATGTAGGACGCGGCGATGTCAAAGGCGTCGGCTCGTCCGCGCCGCGTGAGGCTCGACGCGAGGGCCAGGGTCATCTGAGGGAGGTGGCGGCGTATGCGTGCGCTGGGTGCATGGGCGTGGTGCTTTTAGACGGTGTGCATGGCTTTTGCGCGGGGCTCGCGCCGCAAAGGGAGACACTCCTTTTGGAGGGTAGAAAAAGCATCTGAATCCGCGGGATCTGTGCTTACACGAGGGGCGCGGATGGAGCGCACAGCACCTGGGCACCGCCTGGGAGTTGCCGCCCCCGCACCTGTCCGTCGTCTGTGTAGGTGCCCTTTGACCCCAAGGATGTCAGGCCATCTGGGTACTGCTTGGCCACGTCCCAAGCCCAACAGCCCTCCACGCGTGCACCCAGAGCGTCCCCGCAGAGCGCCGCCAGCAGCGCGCCGCGGCAGCGCGATGCATACGCAGGGTGCGCCGCTGGGCCAAGGGAGGCGCTCACCATCATTTATCAGTCTGACGTGTTTCGTACTATATTCTATCGATCCTAAAGATCTTCAGTATCTGAGACTTTTGCGACCACGGCGGCTTTCGGCACGCCCTCTTCGGGACTGCAACGCTTTCCTTGACGTGTATCCTCTCAGTGGAACACTGAGAGACTACGGGTCTCCGGGCCGGGCCCCAGCGGCATATGACCGGGCACCCTCGCTCGTGCTCGCGGCCTCTTAACCCGCGAGAATTCTTTCTCCGTTCATTCCATCGGCTCGCTCTTTGCTGGGATCTGATTCGCTTGCCTGCAGCGCCGGACGTTCCTTCGGCTTTTTTCAAGCGATCGCGTCCGGAGGAACCTCAGGAGCACCTCGGTGCTACTCTCTGCGCTTCCAGAGCTTCTTCTACCCGGTGTCTTGGTTGCGTGCGCTGCGAGATGCGAGAATGTGCGCGCTTGGCACTTTGTCGTCAACCCAGGCAGTGCCAGCATCTGTCGGCAATTTCGTCACCAGCGTACGTCATCCGTATGCATCATGTGCCACGTAAGTTGCTGATCAGGCAATCTAGGCATTCGGTGCAGTGTGGGGCGCACAGGCCGCGCAGGCGCTCAGGGCCAACCAAGTAGCTCAGGCGTTGCAAGATTTACGTACTCGGTGCAGCGCTTGCGCGCTGTAGGCGCGCGGTGCCAATCAGGTCGCTCATTTGACGCTCTAGGGATACGGTGCAGCACGGGGCGCTCAGGGTCGCCTCGCTCGCTCACGCGTCGCACGCGTTCGGCCCGGCGGCGGGGGGGGAGGGCGCAGGTGTTTTAGGTACTCGGTGCGGCGCTTGCGCACGGGAGGTGCTGGGTGCGGGCCAAACCGCTAATCAGGCGATCTTGGCATTTGGTGCGGCTCAAGGTGCCCATGCTGTGCAGGCGCTCGGGGACGCCCCCCCCAAATTGCTCGGGCTGTGCAAGCCTTCGGCACGGCGGGGGCCGCTCCGGTGATTCAGGTACCCGATGCAGCGCTCGCGCGCTGTAGGTGCTCGGTGCCAACGGGTTGCTATTTTGGCGTGCGAAGGATGCGGTGCAGCGCGGGGCGCTCAGGGCCGCCTCGGACGCTCAGGCGTTGCCGGCATGCGTTCGGCCCGGCGGCGGGGGGGAGGGGGGCGGGGGCGCAGGAGTTGTAGGTATTCGGTGCGGCGCTTGCGCGCTGTAGGTGCTGGGTGCGGGCCAAACCCAAGTCGCTCAGGCGTTGCAAGCCTTCGGCTTGGCGTGGGCTGCTCAGGTGTTCCGGGGTGATTTTGCAGGCATTCAACCAGGTACCGGGCGCCAAGGCTGGCCAGCCACAAAGCGCAGCGGGGCTGTTCAGGCATTGCGTTCTCGGTGCTTCACGCACGCGGCATTTGGGTCGCACAGGCGTTAGTGTCAGCTCGGTAATGTGTAGGCGTCAGCGTGTCGAAGGCGTTACTGTGTAGGCGCAACTCGTGCGCCTCAAGGTGTCAGCAGAGCACGCTCAAGTGCGCAACTTTAGGCTCGTGCGCACCTACCGTATGCCGCCGACGCACATTTGCAAAGACACACGTGTGCCGCTGCAGGTGCAGGCGTAGGATGACGGGCTAAGCTAAGCAAACACTGAGAGCCCCCCGTCGCAGACGCCGTTTTATGCGTGAACATCCTCTCAGTGGAACACTGAGAGACTGCGGGTCTCCGGGCCGGGCCCCAGCGGAATATGACGGGGCACCCTCGCTCGTGCTCGCGGCCTCTTAATCCGCGCGAATGTTTATCTGTTCATTCCATCGGCTCGCTCTTTGCTGGGATCAGATTCGCTTGCCTGCAGCGCCGGACGTTCCTTCGGCTTTTTTCAAGCGATCGCGTCCGCTTG
>NW_014012177.1:13248-14441 GCF_000611645.1 Monoraphidium neglectum
AACCTCAGCAGCACCTCGGTGCCACTCTCTGCGCTTCCAGAGCTCCTTGTACCCGGTGTCTTGGTTGCATGCGCTGCGAGATGCGAGAACGTGCGCGCTTGGCACTTGGTCGTCAACCCAGGCAGTGCCAGCATCCGTCGGCATCTTTCGTCACCAGCGTTCGTCATCCGTATGCATCATGTGCCACGTAAGTTGCTGATCAGGCAATCTAGGCATTCGGTGCAGCGTGGGGCGCACAGGCCGTGCAGGCGCTCAGGGCCAACCAAGTAGCTCAGGCGTTGCGAGATGTAGGTACTCGGTGCAGCGCTTGCGCGCTGTAGGCGCGCGGTGCCAACCAGGTCGCTCATTTGACGCTCTAGGGATGCGGTGCAGCACGGGGCGCTCAAGGTGGCCTCGCTCGCTCACGCGTCGCAAGCGTTCGGCCCGGCGGCCGGGGGGAGGGCGCAGGTGTTTTAGGTACTTGGTGCGGCGCTTGCGCGCTGTAGGCGCTGGGTACGGGCCAAACCGCTCATCAGGCGGTCTTGGCATTTGGTGCGGCTCGAGGTCCCCATGCTGTGCAGGCGCTCGTGGACGCCCCCCCTCCCATTTGCTCGGGCTGTGCAAGCCTTCGGCACGGCGGGGGCCGCTCCGGATTCAGGTACCTGGTGCAGCGCTCACGCGCTGTAGGTGCTCAGTGCCAACCGGGTTGCTATTTTGGCGTACGAAGGATGCGTTGCAGCGCGGGGCGCTCAGGGCCGCCTCGGACGCTCAGGCGTTGCACGCGTTGAGCCCGGCTTCGGGGGGGAGGGGGGCGGGGGCGCAGGTGTTGTAGGTACTCGTCGCGGCGCTTGCGTGCTGTAGGTGCTGGGTGCGGGCCAAACCCAAGTCGCTCAGGCGTTGCAAGCCTTCGGCTTGGCGTGGGCTGCTCAGGTGTTTTAGGGTGAATTTGCAGGCATTCAACCAGGTACCGGGCGCCAAGGCTGGCCAGCCACTAAGCGCAGCGGGGCTGTTCAGGCATTGCGTTCTAGGTGCTTCACGCACGCGGCATTCGGGTCGCACAGGCGGTAGTGTCAGCTCGGTGTTGTGTAGGCGTCAGCGTGTCGAAGGCTAGGTACATAGGCGTTGCTGTATAGGAGCAGCTCGTGCGCCTCAAGGTGTCAGCAGAGCACGCTCAAGTGCGCAACTTTAGGCTCGTGCGCACCTACGGCATGCCG
>NW_014012177.1:14838-15923 GCF_000611645.1 Monoraphidium neglectum
CCGACGCACATTTGCAAAGACACGCGAGTGCCGCTGCAGGTGCAGGCGTAGGAAGACGGGCTAAGCTAAGCAAACACTGAGAGCCCCCCGTCGCAGACGCCGTTTCATTCCCTCAGGGCGTTTAGCCCTGAGGGATGTCACTTTTTTTTTCGGGGGCGGGCCCCAGTGGCAGAACGAACGTCGCGGGGCCTTCGCCGAATCTCTTGCTCTCCGTGCTTGAGGAGCTATTGAAAGTTGTTGTTGTGTTTATAGGTGCACATCGCGTGCCCAGCACGGTCGCTGCGCGTGCGTTCTGCAGATTCTGGCCGTCTGCGGGCCACGGCCGTGCCGCACTTCCTCCTTCCTTTTTCAACATAAGCTAACAGAATATGGGCAGCAGAGGAGCCCAGCAGGTAGCCTTAGTAATATATCAAGCCCACAATTTCATTACAGGCGTGATCCAAGTTCTCGCGAGAGACAGCGTGCATGCATCCACCTTGCGCTTATCCTCGAGTGAATTTGTTATTAGCTTGATTTCTGCTTGCTTTTGCTGCAGTGGCTGCTGTCGCAGGCGCCCCTGCTGTGCTGGTGCCATTGCTGGCTTATGATAGTCCAGAGCTGCTCGTGCTGTGCTGGTGCTGCTGCTGTCTCGAATGCCTATCAGCAGTGATTCTGCTGCTGCTGCTGCTGCTGCTGCTGCTGCTGCTGCTGCTGCTGCTGCTGCTGCTGCTGGGCACGGCATGTGACAAAACATCACATAACCACCATGATGGGTTCCACTCCGCGTTTGTTGCTTCAATGCTGCCTATTGAATCAGCCCTATATAAAGGCAAAGGCCCTGTCAAACGCACTACGGTATGAGCACGCCACATCACACGCTTCCTTGCATGACGCGCACGAACATGAGCAGCGCAGACATTGCAGCAACCCAGGCTTTGGGGTTGCGCGCAGCAGCCACCTGTTATCCTTGGCTACTCTGGACACGCTCTGGCGCACATGCTGCGGCCTTGCCTGCATGCGACGTAGTGCCAGCCGCATATAGTGGCTGGACACGCTCTGGCGCACATGCTGCGGCCTTGCCTGCATGCGACGTAGTGCCAGCCGTG
>NW_014012176.1:0-2473 GCF_000611645.1 Monoraphidium neglectum
GCGCGGCGAGGGACGCGCGGGCGCCGGCAGCGGCCGCGGCGCGCAGGCCGTCCAGGGGCGCGGCGGCGGGGGCGCGGGGCGCGGGCGCGGGCGCCGGCTTAAGGATGGGCGCCAGCGGCGCGGCAGGCACTGCAGCTGCAACGGCCGCGGGCTCGGGCGTGGCGGGCAAGAGCGTCACTTGGGCCGCTTTGTCAGCGTTGGCCGGCCCGACAGCAGCGGGAAGCTGCTGGGTTGCAGGCATCACTGGCGACGCGGCGGTGGTCGCCCTCGGCCTGCACGTTGCATAGGATATTGTTGGTTCGAGCATTAGAAAGATTGCAGAAGGACGGCGCGGCGGCGCATTCGAGACAGGAGCAGGCGTCAGGAGCTGGGCAAAGCCGGGGTCTGGGGGCAGCACAGGCAGCACGGGCAGCGTGAGTCGTGTGGCAGCATGGGCAGCACCGGCAGCTGTGGGGCTCGTGATGGTGAGATCAGTTGCCTCGCCTACCTCACGACAAGAGTCTCTTGGGGAAAGAGCGTCGCGTCCTGCAGGGACGTGCGCGCGTGTGTTGTGTGTGTGTGTGTGTGTGTGTTGTGAGTGTGTGTATGTGCATGTGTGTGTGTGTGTTGGGGGGATATTAAGATTATTGAGGGATGGACCCTAAACCCTGATCGCTGAACCCGGGGGCGAAGCGTGCGGGCTGTCTCGCAATGTCATGGTCCCCCACACGCTTGGGCATCACACTGGGAGAGAGCCGAGACCGCCGGCTGGCCTCAACACCCCAGCTGAGGCTGCTTTGACCGTCGCGCGCGCCACTGAGCGCTGATTATGTGCACCGAAACCGACCCGCGTGCGTGGTGGCGTGACTAGTTGGGCGGCGTGCTTCCCATGCCCCGCCTGCATATGCGTGAGCGCGGCTCACCAGCAGGCGCGCGGGGAGGGTGACGGCACCCCACAGGGCGCGCCACGTGTTCCTGGCGGCCCCGGCGCGCGCCACGGGCTCCGGAGCGGGGATGCGTGTGGGCGCAGGCGCGGGCACGGGCACGGGCACGGGCTCGGGCGCGGCCGGCGCCGCATACGGTGCGCTGCGGCGGGGGGCGGGGGGCAAGGTGAAGGAGCACGGGCGAGCCAGTCGGCGTCAGGGTGAGGCCGTGGGGAACAAATATGGGGTGCTGTGGGTGCCCTCAAGTGCAAGATCGTGGCACGGCAGCCGCTTTGCGCTTCTCATGCGGGCATCACAGGGACAAGAGCAGCTTCTTCACAACCGCCCCTGGCCCCTGATTGGTCTCACCTTGCGTCCGCATTTGCGGCGGCTGCGGCCCCATCGGCGGCCGCGTCTGAGGCTTTGGGGGTCTTGACGTACGCCTCTGGGGCCGGCGGCAGCAGGGGCGGCACCACGATCGACGTCGTCCGCAGGACAGTCAGGGCCAGCTGAGGGGGAGCGGTGGACAAGGGGCGGGTGGGGGTTAGTTGTGGGGCCCGAGGGTGGACATCGGCGCTGACCGTGCAGGCAGGTTGTAGCTGAAGCAAGTGCAGGGCTGCTTGGCAGCGCCAGCGAGGAACATCGGCAGGTTTGAGAAGGCGCCCGCCAATTCGTACGCCCGACGCATGGGAGCGGAGCATCGGCGTCGGGCGTGTAGCGCAGCTTATGTCCTCACCAAGGCTGCGCTGGCGACTGCAGGGGCGATGAATTGCACGATCCTGGCCACGCGAGCATTGTTGGAGCTGCTTCCTGGGCTCGGCTCTTTCGCAGAGTTCACCACGCGCAGCGGCCTTGCTGATGTCCTGCGCGGATAAGTCGCAACTCTTAGGCGCGCCCCTGCGCGCACGGGGCAGCCGAGAGGCTGGCCCCTGCCGAGTCTCAGCATTGTGAGTCGTTCAGATCTAGGCGCCTTCCGACAAGGACGGGCAGGTGCCTTGCCTTGTCTGATGACACCTAGCGCGTGATGCACGTCTACATACGCAGGTCACGAGCCGGCAAAGGCTCGCAGCCCGAAGGCCCGCTGACACGAGCGCCCGGGTGACATCGGGTGAGTGCACAGGTGCGGCGCACATCAACTGCATGATGCTTGCCATCCCCACACCAGTTATACATGCGATCCCAAGGCATCTGTTGGCCCCAAACCCAGGCTGTGGGGCTGGAAGGTTGGCGCTTGCATGCAGCCTGCAGGAGCCGCGTAAACCACCGCGTGCATGCGGCTTGCATTGGGCTGATGAGACTGCTTGCATTGAAACCTGTCCCCATGCAGTCAGACTCGGCGCACTGCAACCTACGCATCATGCATCCCTGAGCTGCACAGACCTGCCCCCAAGTATTACACCTGCAGTAATTGTTTAGTCATGTCGACGTTTCGTGCATGCATGGCGTTGACAATCCACCAAACCCCCATGAAAGAAGTATCCTGCACCTACCCGTGCGGCATCCATCTGCACCGCAGCCGCCGCACGCCTTGCGGAAGTGCGACGTCCTCTTCTTCTTTCTGTCTGTAATGC
>NW_014012176.1:3339-14925 GCF_000611645.1 Monoraphidium neglectum
GTCTGTAATGCACATGAAACCGGCCCCGCCTGCTGCGGTCGCTGCAACCGCCGCCGAGGCATGATGGTTTGGCCCACACAGCGACAGATATGCAAGGTCGTCAGTCGGAATCCCGCTGAAAACCGCTGCTCGCTCGTATGCCTGCTTGGCTCGGAGCTTCGTCGCCCAGTCGATGGCATCAGCTCCAGCGGCCCAGCAACAGTCGCCAAGCCGCCCCGTGCCGGCCCTCCGCCGCGCCCCGCGGGCCCCTTGCGCTTGTCAATGGTTCGCGCTACTTCGACATGAAGAGCTCGGTGCACAGCTTGCGTGTGTCGTCGGGGCTGGTGACGGCGTGGCCGATGGTCTCGTCGCTGGTGAAGATCTCGTAGTCGTTGCCGCCCTGGGGGTTGGGGTTGAGGCCAGGCCACCGCCACGGTGACGGCGGGGCCGGTGCAAGAGCTCGGGAGAGATAGCGTCCAGGCAGGAGAAAGCCGCGACGTAGCCAAGCGGACGCCCAAGCGCACGGTTTTGCTGAGACTGGGGGTGCCAAAGCCCTCGGGCGATGCGCCAAGCCTCCTGGAGGCCTGGCCGCGGCCAGCACGGGCGCGCCCGCGGCAGCGGCCGACGGGCGCAGCGCGCAAGGCCGCGCGCGTTGCTGTGCCCCCTGGGCTGGGGCCCCACCTTGAAGGTCTTGTCCCCGAAGAAGTGGATCTCGTCAAAGTCTTTGTTCACAAACTGCAGGCAGTAGGTCTTGTCCCAGCCCTGGGGTTATGGCCAAGCGCGATGTGTGTGTGTGTGTGTGTGCGCGCGCGCGTGCGCGCGCGCGTGCGCGCGCATTGTGTGTGTGCGCATGTGCGTGTGCATGTGCATGTGTACATGTATGTGTATGTGCACGCATGCGCGCGCTTGTGTGTGTTTATGTGATGAGGGGGTGTTGTCAAGTCAGCAGGTGCAGGCGGGCAGGTGCATGCTGCCAGGGCCGAGGGCGCAGCAGCCACATGCAAGGCAGTTGGGTGGGGTGCGCTGCCGCTTCGAGGGCGTCGCGACCCGGGCTGCACTATTCTGCCCGACACCCCTCACCTGGGGGAACACGTCAAAGCTGATCTGGCCGCCGATGGAGTAGGTGAGGCCGTAATCCGCAAACTCCTCGCGCAGCACCTCCACAAACTTGGGCCTGCATGAGAACGGCCGATGGCACGCCGCACGGCTCTCAGCTCCTGCCGCTAAGTGCAACGCAGAGGCTGGCACCAACCCGCAGGCCTGTGCCGCAACACGCCGACCATGGGTGTGCGCGTGGCCGCCGCCCGCCGCGTGCAGTCCGTGTGTTGCGGCCCCGCGCGGCACGCACCTGACGCCGGCCTGCTTGTCGTATACCTCGAACGCGTCGCGCTCCTCCTGGCTGCAGTTGCGGCCGATGGGGGACACATTGAGCATGCCGTTGCGGAACTCGATGAAGGTGCCGCGCTTGATGGGGATGTCGAGGTCGGCGATGTAGTGCAGCACAAAGTTGATGAACCTTGGAGGGGGGAGAGGGGCGGAGACATGATGCGGCATGGTGTGTTGCTGCTGCTGTTGCTGCTGCTGTGCTGCCACTGCTGCTGCTGCTGCTGCTGCTGTTGCTGTTTTGTTGCACGCACACGGAGCGGGCGCGATTTGTGGTTCAAGGCAAACGGCTTGGTGGGCATGAAGGGGATGATAATGCAAGTGCAGCTGCGAGCAGACCCACAGAAGCGGCGTGCGCCGTGCTGGGGCGCGCAAGTCCATGCAGCCGGCCTCTCTGGCGCCGTGCGTGCCGCCGGCGCCGCCTCGGCCGCATGTAGCGGCACCAACCGCCGCGCCCAACTGCCCCGGCCACCGGCTCACTTCTTCAGCTTGTCCTCGCCCAGGTGCACCTTGAGCGACTGCACCGCCAGCAGCTTGCCCGCCTTGTGCGCCACCAGGCCGTTCTCGCTGAACACGTAGTCATACACCTCCAGGGCTGTGAGGAGGCGGCATGGGGAGGCAGCATGGGGAGGCAGGTTCGAGACGTTGACGACGGGGGTGGCGGTTGGTCGCATGGCCGGCCGAATAGTGAGCGGTTTATGTGGGCGGGCTGCGTCGCGCGGACGGTGGGCGAACGAAGGGCTGGGCGCGGTGGAGCCAGGGCATGCGGACTGGCGGACGGGTTGCCAGAAGCACAGCCAATTCAAGGCAGCATGCAGCACGGTGCGCGCCGGGTGCGCTGCGAGCGCGCACCATTGCTGCCGAGCTGCTCCTGAATCTTGACAAGGTCGGAACCACCGACGATTCCTACGGTAACGTACTGTGGACGGCCGCGAGCGCGGAGACAGGTGAATATTGATGCGGGCCGGCAACCGCAGTTACTCAGAGTCCCCAGCACAGTGGGGCATCGATCGCACCTTACGGAGCTCCTGCAGGAATGCCAGCAAGTCGCTCGTAGCCTCCTGCGGGCAGGGCAGCACTGGGTGAGCTCAGCGGGCCCTGCCGCCCTCCAAGCAGCGAGGCTTGATGGCCCACCTTGCGGGGAACCGTGAGAGTTCCATCCACATCAAACAGTGCGATTGTACGAGGGTGTGCGGGCGCCATGGCCTCTGTGATTGAGCCGACGCGCGGGAAGAGGCACGCGGCAGACCTATAGGACGTGGCTATATAGGTACAAGGTGTATATGAACAAATCGGGACCCTCGGGCTCGGAGCCCGATTGGTAAATGGGTACTCAACAGGCGATGCACACGGCATCCGCCGCTGCAGTGCACTCGGCCCCCATTATCCCAAGCTGCACGACTAGAACCGAACCGACAGAGGAGGCGCATGTTTGATGTTACAGAGGGCATACAAAGTACATGCGAGCAGAGGGCATACAAGGTACATGCGAGCACAGTCCAGTCAAGTCGTGCGCCGTCAACGGCCACGGCCGCGCCCCCGGCCGCCGCCCCGGCCATGCCCGCCATGATTTCGTCCACCCCCACCGCCGCGGCCGCCACCCCTTCCGCCGCCACCCCGGCCACCCCTGCCGCTGCCGCCGCGCCCGCCGCGACCGCCACCTCCTCGCCCGCCCCGGCCGCCGCGGCCGCCTCTGAAGCCCCGTCCCCGCTGCCGCTCGTCGCCGCGCCCTGGCCGCCCGCCGCTGTTGCCGCCGCGCATCGCCTCGGCGCGCGCCTCCTTATGCAGGCCCGCGTCGAATGCGCGCTGGAAACGGCTGCCGCCGCCGCCGCCCTCCCCGAGCCCATCGTCGCCGTCGCCATCCTCTCCCTCCTCCTTTCTTGACCGCACCTTCTTGTTCTTGCCGCGGTCATATTCCACGTCCCACTCGTCCCGCCGCCGCCGCCCGAGCAAAGCGTCCTGCTGGCGCTGCAGCCGCGCGGCTGCGGCCGCCTCGGAGGCATCCTCCGCGCCGTCCCAGCCGCCCGGCGCTGCGGCGGCGTCGCTGGAGAGGAGCATCAGAGCCTCTAGGCCCGTTGGCGCCGCGGGCCCGCCGCCGCCCACCCCGCCGCTGAGGCCGCCGCCCTGGACAGCAAACGGCTCGCCGCCGTCCTGCTTCCGCGGCTGCTTTTCCCGCTGTTGCGGCTGCGGCAGCTGTGGTGGCTGATGGTGGTTGTGGCGCTCCTGCTGCTGCTGCTTGCCCTGCTGCTGCTTGCCCTGCTGCTGCTTGCCCTGCTGCTGCTTGCCCTGCTGCTGCTTGCCCTGCTGCTGCTCGCCCTGCTGCTGCTTCTGGGCGGCCAGCGGTTGCTGCTGCTCTGACGCCCGCTCCCGCTGTTGCTGCTGCTGCTGCTTGAGCCGCAAGGGCGCCGGCGCAGGCTCGAGCGGCACTGGCTGCGGCACGATGCGCCTGGCACGCTTTGCAGCGACCACCTGCTGCTGCTCCTGCTGCTGCTGCTTCCCAGGCTCCAGGTGTCCGTTTTGCCCCTCACGCTCTGCCCGCCGACGCTTGCCGCCGGCCGCGACTGCAGCCTCTCTCCCCGCCGCCGCCGCCGTCGCGGGCTCCTCCGGCCCGCCGCGCTGCCCAGGCACCAGCTGGGCGCGCCCCGCCTCGCGCCTGCGCAGGGCGGCCTCTTGCTGCGACCTCTGCTGCACGAAGCCCTGGAAGATGCGGACGTGCCGGCTGAAGCTCGACATGCCTCGCGGCCGCAGCAGGTGGTGGCTGGGGATGCGCAGCGAGCGCACGGGGACCTGCACTTTGCAGTGCACGGTTTGAGAGTCCTGCGGCCTGGAGGGGGGTTGCGGGCGGTGAAGCAAAAGTGTCGGTTAAGGGCGATAGCTGGGTGTGCGGCCTGCATAGACAAGAAATTGCAATGGAGCAGATAGGGAACAAAACAATCAACAAAAGAGTGGTCAGCACTCGGGGTTTCTGAGGCCCCAGCACGTTGTCGTCAGTGTCTTTGACTCAGTGCCCAGTGCGTGTCATCCTCCCACCAAGATGCCGTTATCGCGGCCCGACAGAGCAATCTGTGCTGAAAGCCAGCAAACAAGCCACACATGCCATGCAACACGCACATGCTAACGGAAGAGCGAATTCAAGCGCAAGGCGAGACAAGTTGTTCAGCAGCTCGTCCAACGGAGGGCGCCGGTCCTTGCAAGGTAGCTCACCCCGAGGATGGGCAGCTGCTTTCTGGGCTAGAAACACCGTTGGCGGGTCCATCTACAACAACAACGGCTGCGGCGCCAGAGCCCGCGCCTGCCGCCACGCCGTTCCCGACCAAAGTGTCCGCACCCGCTGCTGTCCCTGCCTTGAGCCGCGCCACGCCACGCTGCTGCTGCTGCTGCTGCTGCTGCTGCGGACGCTCGGCGTTCGCTGGCTGCTGAGGCACGGCCGCGGCCGCCGCGGGCACCGGCTGCTGCTCCTGCCGCCGCTGCTGCAACTGCTGATCCCGTGCCTGCGCCTGCACAGGAGCGCCCGCCTGCCCGACCTTGCTGCTGCTGTCCACCCCGTTCCGAGCCTCCGCGCGCCCCTCCGGCACGACGGCGCCTGCGGGTTTGGCCGCGCCGGCCTTGGCAGCCGCCGCCTTGCGCTCCGCCATAGCCAGCATCGCCGCGGCCGTGGCCGTCGCGTCGCCCGCGCCGACCGAGGCCGGCGTGCGGGGGCTGCGCCTGACGTAGAACAGTATGTAGGCCTGCTGCCCCTCCACCGCGCGCTGGCTGACCTGTGGGCGCAGCAGCGCAGGCATCGACAGCGTCATTGTGGTGGGTGCCGATGCCAACTTGAGGACTCAACCCAGCGCGTTTCCCTCGCCCTCTTGGGCGCATAGGCGCGCAGACGCCGTCTTAGTAGCACGTAATAGTCACGGCTCGACGCGGCACAGCGACCTGGACTTCTGGCCTGGGCATCAAGACGATGTGATATACAGTGTGTGAGTCAAAGCCCGCACCTGCGCCACCCGGTGGTCATCACAGAGGTGCCAGATGCCGTTGCCGGCCTTCACGTAGCACACGTAGTGGCCAGAGTGCAAACTGAGGGAAGCCGCAGCGCAGGGGCCAAAGGGGCCAGACCAGAAGAGGGCGGAGGCGTGTCTGAAGCGACAACATGTGCCGGATGATGTCAGCAGCAAGCAAAATCACGTCCGCGACGCTGACGATGGCCACCGCCGATGTCAGCCAGATGCTTCCACGAAGAGCTAAGGCATCAAGGGCTGCCAGCACATGCGGCTCGTGTTTGCAAATACGGCCCGCCCACCTGTGGCCGTGGTGGACGAGCACGCCGTACAGGTCGTACAGCTGCGGCCCACAGGCCGGCCAGCCGCTCATGTAGGGGCCCAGGTCCAGGTCCGTCCCAAACTCCACCCGCTTTGACAGCTTGTGGCCTGAGACGTGGGGGAGGGCGGGTGTTGGTGTGTGTGTGTATGTGTGTGTGTGTGTGTGTGTGTGTGTGTGTGTGTAGGGCAAACCGCCGGTGAAGCGAAGACAGGTTAGCTAGCAGGAATGCGCGCCGTGACCAGCCAAGAATGGCTCTCGCGCCCCGCCGCAAACCCGTCCACCCACAAGAGCACATGGCGCGGCCCCCGCCCGGCCGAGCCGGCTCACCGCGCCCGAAGAAGTCGAAGCGCTTGAGGTGGACCGCCAGCACGTTGGGCGCCTCCTCGATGGTAATCCGCTTCTTGGCGCGCACGAGCTTGTTGTTTTTGGGGCAGCGGTAGCGGTTGTCGCCGTCCAGCACCTCAGCCGCGGTGAAGTGCTGCAGCGCGCGCTGCAGCGTGGCCGCCTGGGGGATGTGGGGGCGGGCGCAGGCGTGTGGGAGTTGGTGCGAGCGGCGCCGTGGCTCCCACCGACGAGCACGGGGCGGCAAAAAGCGGCGCGCGCTGGGGACACACGGCGGACACATTGCATGTGAGGAAGGTGGGGTGCACCTGATTAATCTCCAGGGAGAGGTCGAGGAAGGGGTCGTAGGTGCACGACTCGTAGTCCACGCCCTCACACTTGATCTGGGCAAGGTAGACCGTTGCAGTGTGTGCGCAAATAGGCTGGGATCAGGCGGACAGACAGTGCAGGAGAGCAACACACAGGCACCTGAGGGTTGCCCAGGGCTAAGCAACAAGATGCTTCAACAGCGAAAGCCGCGCGTGCTTGCATTCAAAGAGCCAGGCAGGCACCGAGACGCAAGTGAAGGCCAGCGGGGCGAGCGCTCACGCGCACGCATTCGCCTTGGCGGCCGAAGGGGCGCACCTGGCTGCGCAGGCGGCCGCCGAAGACGCGGTGCACAAAGGTGGTGGTGGCCAGCTCCTGCGACGGCTTCTGCTTGAGCCCCAGGCCCTGCGCGGGCGCGCCAAGGGGCGGCCGTCAGCGGCGGCTCGCCGTTGCGCTGCAGACCGCCAGGTGGTCGCTCCTGGAGCGGACGGAGGCAGCGCGGCCGGCTGTCTCGAGGAGCGGGCGCACGCAAGGCAGCGGATGCAGGGTAGGGGCACGGCCAGGCGCCGCCGAGCGCGGCGGGCGCGGCGCGCCGGTGCAACGGCGCGGTCCCGGGCGGGGCAGCGGATGCATGAGGTGCTGGCTCCTGGGGCGGTACAAGTTGGGGCATGACAGCATCAACGCACCTTGAGCCAGGCCTCGTGCATGGCGTCCACTAGGCACCGCAGATACTCATGGGCATCCTCCTGGCGGCCCAGGCGGAAGCTGCAGGGAAGTCGGCAGAAGGGGCCAGGCGGGGGGTGCGGGTGATGAGGGAGTGCAGGCGCGTGCTTTGAAAGGGATCAAGGCATGGGGCGGCCGCGTGAGAGGCGGCCAGACGCTGTGTGTGTCAGTGTAACTATGACATAATGGGTTGATCACGTGTCGCCGTCCTCCGGAACGGAGGGGTTGGCGGCTCAATACCGTTTCGGTATCATCATCCACACACATGCCTAGCTGCAGTCCATACCGCCGCCGCATTGAGGCGTTGCGCAAACAATTGATGCCGCCTGCTCTCCTGAACAACAAACAAGAGACGTGCTGCCGCAGACCGTCTCAACAAAACACCCTGCATGTCGCGAGGCCCCCTGCTGTTCCCAGCTGGCGCGCCCGGCGGCTGCAAGCAGGCCCCTCACCGCCGGTTGATCGCCCGCAGCCCCTTGGCGTGCAGCGCCGGCCGCGCCGGCGCGCCGCCACTGAACGCGCGGCGCACCAGCTGCTGCGTCGCGGCGATCGGGTCGAAGTGACCGGGCGGCGTGCCGCCGTTGCTGCGTGGCGCGATGTCGCGCTCAGAGAGGAATAGTTGCGCCAGCGGCGGCGTGTGCGTGATACACTGCAGCACCGAGTTCATGAAGCAGGTGTTACCCAGGTTGATGAGGCCCACGCCCTGCGCAGCGCAGAGCAATTTTGAAGAGAGTTTTGGATGCTGTAGCACAGGGTCAAATGACAGCTTCAAGCACTGGCAGCCGCCGGATGCCAGGCACACGTGCAAGTGCATAGCCCCGTGATCTAGCAGGGCAAGGATTGGTGTCTCGAGAACAACCTTATCATGGACGGCGTGATGCAGCTGCCAGGCGGGGTGTGTGGCCCAAGACTGACACAAGCAGCAGTGTTACTGCCGCCGCCCCGGCGGCGGCTGTTCAAGCTCACCGCGCGCTTGACGGTCGTCCAGCGCAGCACAACGCTGCTTTCTTTATAGAACTCCTTGACCTTGACGCCATTGTGCAGGGCGTGGATCTCGCTTGTGCGCAGCCCGGGCATAGCGGAGACCGCTGCCCCGTCCTCACGCGGCCCCGGCTTATTCAAAGGTACCAGCAACCCAAAAGGAGTCTGCTGCCCCGTATCCCGCACAGGGACAAATGAGAGGCGCCTGTACCCAAGTGTCTGGGATTGCTGCGCTCCGTACATGGAGCACAGCGAGCTGAGGGCCCCTACTTCATCACACAGGAGTGCGTGATCCAGGATGAATTGGCAAGCGTGGGGTGCGCAGTGCCTCCGTTGTTGATCTCATGCCCTGGTGAGTGCACGGCCGCTGGTCCAGTTTCTGCATGGCCTGCCATCCCCAGTGGCACGCAGCATGCGGAGCACCGGCAACTCAGCAGCTTCAAAAGCCATGAAACCACACCATGCGGCACTGATGCCCTGAACGGTATACCTGGGGAGCCAAAATGACCGATGATTGTCAGGTCGCAACAGACACGTGACACCTGAGTCAGTCACCCACGACGCTTCTCTTCAGTTCCTCGCAGCCACCCCCGCAGGGCCTGCGGACTGGTGTGCTTAGTACTGGTGTACAGTCAATTGGGCAGCATATCACGGCTTTGACCCACCATCCGCACAAGCCCGCATCGATTGTTTTGTCAAGGCCGACACGCCTGATGACAGATTCACGTGCCCCTCATGCTGCTGAGGCGGTACACAGGCAATGTGCCGCCCACCTGCACTCATCGATGCACATCACCCAAAGCAACCACAGGCAGCACCCACAGGGCAGCTCAAGGGCCATAATCTTTTGATTTACAAATGCTGTCTATTGCAGTTCAGAGGAATTACCGTCGCTGTCAACAAGCCGCTCAACAGGTGGCTTTCCACCGTGAATTCTGCTTGCCGCGGCCGGCTGCCCCCTCAGAGGCGGCCAGCCGTGCGGAACCCATGACAAACAGAGTGCAGTGCATGCGCGCCGATAATCCTGCACAATTCAAGGCGTGTACAGGCGCGCAGCAGCTTGGAGATGGAAGGATTGTTGATTGCGAGAAAGAATCGGCAAGGGTTTGCGTGCGCTTGGACGAACCGAGATCAGTGAGTGTGAGGGAGCCCCCCCTGTGCAAGCAGGGGTTCTCAACCTGCAAGCGGTCCGTCCTGCTGAATTCCCTGGATGGGGCAAGTCGGCTAGATTGGGGAATAACGCTCAATCTAGGCAAGCGCGGCGCCGCACCCCCCAGCCCCTGCAAGGAACAAAGGCCGGGGGTCGGGCAAACCCCCAGGTGCTGTGGATGTGCATGGAAGCGACCTAAACGCATGCTGCTGGTGTGCACCACTACATGCCATGCCACATAACGCGCGTGTGCGTTGCTAAGAGATTGACTAAGAAACGCGCTCAATACCGCCACAACCACACCACCTGCTTGGTGTTGCTGCCAGGATCCGCGCCGCCACAACACGTTTTGGGTACTCGTTCATATGCATGGCGTTAAGCAGAGTGGTATGATGTTGAAACGTCCCGAGATGACAAAGCAATCCATCCTGCCGCCGCCACGGGTGCAAGGTAAGCGACGCACCCGCATTTGCGGCACCTGGGCAGCAGTATGCAGGCGGGCGGCTCCCCTGGCCATCAAAAACGCGGCGCTTGGTATGAGGGTGGGCGCTTAGTGTGTGCGGCCGTTGTGATCAATCAGAGAATGTTCTGCACCCTGCCAAGAGGCCACGCATGGTAGCAGCGGCCTCTGGCTCGGCTGCACCATAGGTCTGCCCTTCAAGCCCCGACTGTCGCAGTCAGGCGTTCGGCTGCTTTGCTGCAGCAGCACGCAGCCTTGCGTGCATGGGGCCGACATGGGCCGTCCTCTGGCGTGTGCACGGGTTGTAAGCAGGCTGCTGCATGTGCTCATGGTACAATATGCGCCGCGGAATGTCGGGCGCAGGGCAGGTGCGCCCCAAAGCCATTTGAAGGTGGTTGCTGGGCTTGCAGAGCTATGGTATGTCGCATGCGAGCAAGTGTGCTTGCCCCAATTGGGTGGGAGTTGGAGAGGGGTAGGGGCATACGTGCGTTGCGACTGCGGCGCGGTACCACATCCTCAACAAAGTGGTGGTGCCGCAGCGCAGCGCCGGCAAGACCCAACGTAATGCCAAATTTGCGTCGCCTGTGCACGCACAGGCTCCTCGCATCTCGGCCATCAGGTGGGCCGCCCATCCGGCGGCCCGCGCTCAATCCCTGCCACCACCCGCCGCGGCCGCCGCCACGGCCGCCGCCGCCGCGGCCGCGCCGCCGCCGGCTCGCTCGACCGCGGCGCCGACCAAGGCGGCCAGGCGGCGCTTGTAGAAGATGATGGAGTGCTCCCTGAACACGACGAGCGCCAGCTCGCGGTTGAACGACCAGGCGTCCCCTGCGTACCTGTTGTAGGCCTGCAGCGGCGCCACCTGCGGCCGCAGCCCCTGGTGAGTCAAGATCAGCTGGTGCCCCACGTGGCGGTACGGCGGCGGCCGCAGCGCCATGACCAGCCACGCCTCGAGCACGTCCAGCGGCGCGGTCAGCAGCGCCGACCCGAGCCCAGCCGCCCGCGCGGCCGCGCGGGCGGCCGCGAACGCCCAGGTGCCGGGGCGCGGGCGCGCGGCGCGGGCGGCGGCGGCGGCGGCGGACTTGAGGTGGGCGCGGGCGCGGGACGCGAGGGAGAGGCGGCCGGCGGCGGCGGCGGCAGGCTCAGGTTGGGGGAGGTCCTCCGCCGGGTCCCAGGCGATGGGCTGCGCCACCCCGTCCGCGCCCGGCGCGGCCGTCCCGCCGGGCCAGCGCCATGCGAGCCAGCTCGCAACGTCAGCAGACCCACCGCCGCCACCAGTGTTGGCGCCAGCCGCGCCGCCGCCGCCGCCGCCGCCATTGCGGCAGCGCCCACAGCCGCGCGACGCGGGCTCGCCGCCGTAGCTCACATAGGAAGCGCAGTCGCACGCCGGCTGCCCGCCAGCGGCGGCTGGGGGCCGCGTTATGGACACACGCTCGCCCATGAACAGTCGTGCGAAGCTGGCAAAGCTGCGGCTCGAGTGCACGCTGGCCGAGTCCATCCGGCGCGCGTTGGCGCCGCTGTCGCCGCCGCCGGGCCCGTCGCCGCGATCGGACGACGCCTCGCTCGTGCTGCTGTCAGCCGGGCTGGCGCCGCCGCCGCTGCTGCTGCCGCTGCCACTGCCGCTGCCGCAGCCAGTGCTGCTGCCCTCTCCTCCATACGCGTGCACGAGCGGGCTGGACTCGGCGCGCCGCAGGGCCGAGGTTGGGGCGGCCACCATCCCGAGGACGGAGCCGCTGCTGCTGCGGCTCATGCTGAGGCTGAGGCTCTCGGAGCCGGACGCGGTTGCCTCATCCGCAAACCGCACGCACTGCGCGCCGCCGCTGCCGCCGTCGGCGCCGCCACGCGTGCTGCCGCCGGCCGCGGAGCCGTCGATGCCAGCGCTGCTGCCGAGTATCGGCATGCTGCTGAACGGCTTCAGCACCGGCGGCGGCCCCAGCACCGGTGGCGCGTCGACGAG
>NW_014012175.1:0-14058 GCF_000611645.1 Monoraphidium neglectum
GCCCCGCCTCGCCTCGCGCTGTGCCGCAATTCGCCACCTCGCGCGCCCTGCCGAGCGTGTGCATGTACCTCTACTCACAACCACACATCAGTGCGTCGCGCGCGCATGCAGGGCTGCACTGCTGCCTCAGCACCTGCCTTGCCCTGTCCCGGTTTCCGCCGCCTCCCCAGCCGCTGTCACTGCAATCTACCCCACCCCCTGCTCGCCGCAAAGCGCACACGCCACCCCCACGCGCCAGCGCTGTTGCTGAAACGATGGCAACCACGCAGTTCTATCTTGATAACGTGTCCTCTTGGCAGCCCCCACGCCACGCGTTGGCCCCGGCATGCAGTGCGCGGCAAGCAAATCGATGCTGTGCCGCTGTCATGCTGGCTCGCGCCGCTTGTAGCCGCAACCCCTCCCCTGGCAGGAGCCTTCTGTAACATCACACACGCACACATGTGCACACAAGGTGCGCTTGCACGCTATGATGATTGTTGGGTCCTGCTCGTGCGGATGCGAGCAGCTTCCTCAGCTCTGCCAGGCTTTCGCCCGGGAATCCGCCGAGCAAGAACTCAAGCCCACCCAGCCAGCTGCCTTGAACGCGAAGGCTTGCAGTGTGTGGACCCCAGACAAGCGGGCCGGCAGTGATGCTATATTTACAACGCGAAAGCCAGTCAAAGCGGCATGGGATCCAAGCAGCGCCTCAGGCAAGGGAGTGCCCGCCGCCGGGCCGCCACCGCGCCGGGCGTGGGGTGTGGGGCCTGCTGTCGAAGCATGGTGTGCGGCCCGGCCCAACCGCATGCACGTGTGAACAAAACAGGCCGTCACGGACGGCAGCAGGCGCGCGCTGGGCCTGCTGCGCGCATGCCTCCAGCCGCGCGTCGTGCGCAGCAAGGACAAAACCTGTGTGCATGGAACGGCCGCGCGACGATTCGTTCGCCCGCAAAACAGAGACGCCGCCGTCGGCCTTTGGGAAACCCCTAGGCGCAGGCAGCAGCCGCCCCAGGGGCAGAGGTCAGGTATCAGCAGCAGGAGGAGCTCTTGCGCTGCGGCGTGGCGGTGTTGACGTCCAGGCTGTCGGGAACAAACCTGTTGGGGGCAGAGGGGAGAGTGAGGCGGGGGCCGCGGGCGGATAAGACAGGTCGGGGGCGGTGCGGCACGAGCCATGTGCTCACGACCACCGCGTTTCAAGATCATTAGATGACACATGCACAAATAACCACTTTCTAAATCACCAACAACTAAATGCGTCCACAAAGAACCTACTCTCCCTTTCTTGCTGCTACACACACACACACGCGCGCGCGCACACACACAAACGCGCGAGCACGCACACAGCGCCCAGCGCGCCACTCACGCGTCCTCCTCGACCTCGTTGCGCAGCGCGTTGCGCGCGATGCACACAAACGCGGCCTCCACGTTAATGTCGTCCTTGGCGCTGGTGTCGTAGTGCGGGATGTTGCCCTTGCCCGCGCACCACTGCTTCGCCTTTTTCTCAGACACCTGGGGGGAGGGGATGAGCAGAGGCCGTTGGATCAGGGCTACACTGCTGCTGCTGCTGCTGATATGGTCTAGGCAGCTGAAGCGCTGAGCCGCGACGTCGTCGTCAGTCAGGTGTTGACCATCATAGGAATCCCAAGACTCGGGTCAGTCCATATCGCGCACCACGCGGCTGCGGCCCTCGTCTTCGTCTATCTTGTTGCCCAGTACGATGAAAGGGAAGTTCTCCGGGTCGCGCGGCTGGGCCTGACAAAAAAAGGGAGGAAGGAGGCATGCGCAAGGATGGGGTGTGGGGGTGCGGATGGTGATGCTGCAAGGCCGCTTGTTGTTGTGCAGCGATGCCTAGAAGCACCCTCCCTGTGCTCGCCCATCACTAGGGACGCCATGGGCTGCACGGCATGCTGATGCTTCTCCCCTATCACGGCCCCGACGGGCGCGCCGCTGCAAGCTGCTGACGCTGCTTGAGCTGCTGCTGCCCCTGCCCCTACCCTAGCCATGCAGCTGACCGCAGGGAACATTGCCCAGTAGCTGAAGATGACTTATCGCCAAGTTCTTTGCCACGCAGCCACAAACGAGCGGCATGCATAATGGATCGTTGCGTGCGAGGGCCCAAGCACGCAAGCGCACGTGCTCCATCTCAGCACACCTGCTTGAGTGACCCCATGCTAGTGCATCCGCACGATTCAGCAACCATGCACCGTGCATCCAACACACGTGTGCACACGTGTGCACACGGGCACACAAGCGCTTGCACACCTGCAGCAGGAACTCGTCCCGCCAGTTGTCAAGTGACTCAAAGGTCTTAGTGGCGTTGACGTCATAGACGAGGACGCAGCAGTCGGCGCCGCGGTAAAACGCGACCCCCAGGGACTGAAAGCGCTCCTGGCCCGCGGTGTCCCAGATCTGATGGGGGCGGGCGGACGCGCAGGGCGCGGCGCGGCTTGGGGCGCGGGGGCCGGGCCGGTGCTGCTGGGAGCGAGAGCGTGTGCGCGCGCCAGCGCTGCAGCTGCGATTGCTGGCGCTCCGCACGCACAAACCCCGGCGGTCGCCGATGCTGCGCTGCGTGGGCGCTGCAGCCAGGGAGTGAGTACCCCGGCGGGAGTGCAGCATCACCACAGGATGCTGGGCTGGGGCTGCTGCCCCTGGCGTACAGGTGGCAAGCGCTCGCACACATGCGGCACCCGCCTGCAGGGTCACGAGCTTGTCGTCCAGCTGCAGCTCTTTTGTGAGAAAGTCAGCGCCGATAGTTGCCTTGTATTCTTTTGAAAACTTCTTCTGCACGTACTGGTTCATCAGCGAGGTCTTTCCCACCCTTGAGGCCAGAGGGTTCGTGAGGTGCGAGGGGTGTAAGCGCTTCGTCGCGCAACGTTCAGATGAGCATTTAGCCTACTCCTTCAGGGACCAGCGAGCGCTCACCCGCTATCCCCGAGGATGATCACTTTCAAAAGTTTTCTGCGACGAGTCGCCATGGCTGCTGCTGGTCAGGAGATATCCAATACGTCTCTCAAATACGTTTGCGCCCGGCTGGGGCCCCGTCTGGGGCTTCGGCACCTTCTTGCAATAATGGGGCACTGGATGTGGTCACACAGCAGCATCCAGGTAGCTGCCTTTCACAATGTCCTCAATTCAATCGTAAGCCAAATTGCACTCAAAGAATATGTGAGTACTGAACACAACATAGCTGCACGGCCCCCATTGGCGACGATGACACGGTCCCCCATGGGCCAAGATCGATGCTGGTGGGGGTGTGAGCGTGTTCGGGAGCAGTCAGCAGGCAGCCTCTGGTGACATGTGGCTGTGTTTGCATTCGCATGCATACAGAGGCAGCCTTCAAAGTGCGGTATAAGGTGCAGGCTGCACGAGTCGCGGCAAGCAAGCGATGCGTGGAAGCGCGGTGCCTCCAGCTTTTTGTGTCGGCAGACGCCAGGCGATGCGCCTTGACAGGAAGCCAAGGACACTTCATGGCGTTTGCACTAGCACAGCAGCGTGCAAAGTCCCCTGACAACTACCGCTTTGAGCTGCCAGCTGTTGCGGAGGAAGCTTCCCACCATCCTGCCGGCCCCGGCCCCACGACACGCTTGCAGGTCTGAAAACCCCCGATTCGGCACCGATGCGGTGTCCCTTGCATTACACCGCAGCCATCATTCGCCGCCGCGGTATGCTCGCCCAGCCTAATAAAGCTGCTGGCAGCCAGTCGGTGGCACAACAGGGTGCGCGGGGCCTGAAAGCAGTCCCTGTCCCCTTGCCGGGGCTGAGGGGCGCATGGAAGCCCAGTACGGGTGTATATGGGCTTGTGTGAGGTGTGTTTGTGCGTGCGTGTGTGCACCGTATGGCAGTCCCGTGCATTTGGCAGGGCAATCAGGAAGACTGGGCGAGGCCAATGTGCAAATGATCCTGGCAAGCTTTGTTCAAACAACAGAGGGCGCCTGGCAATGCGTCAGGGGGTACAGCAGGCAACCCGTCCAGAAGTTCTGCAGTCAACCACACGCGCGCCAGATGGCACTGCGCTTTGCCGTGCGTTGGAGTTTTCGGCTACGCAAGGAGCGAGTTGCCAACGCCCGTGCTCCGCCATGGCGTCCGGCCGCGGTCAGCGGTCCTTGCCGGGCACGGGCAAGCTCGGCGCCGCGCCGCCCCCAGACACGTAAGCAGCGACCGTGCCGCCGAGCCGCCCGAGCGTCGACCCAAAGTAACCACCACCGCCGCTGCCGCCGCTGCCGCCGCTGCCGCCACTGCCGCCGCCGCCGACACTGCTGCCGCTCCCGGCGTACGCGCGCGCGAGCCCGCCCGAGCCGCCTGTGCTGGCGCTGATGCGCCGCTGCTTCAGGCTGGCGTAGGCGACGCCGCCGCCCGAGGTGGAGTGGCGGGTGGCCTCCCCGTCGGGCAGCTGCAAGAACGCCGCCTCTGGCTCGGCCGCGGCGGCTTGGGGCGCTCTGAGAGGGAGTGGATCGGCCGGCGAGCAGCGGGCGTGCGATGAAACCCGGCGCTTGGCTGAGGATCGGGCGTGGCAGGTGACGCGGGTGCAGCTGGCAAAAGGGGGCGCCGCAGCGACAGGCCCTGCCTGCAGCCACACTAAAGCTAGCAGTTCTCGTGCTTGCCCCCCCCCCCGCCTTCCACGTGAACCTCGCTCGTGATGCATCGGGTGCTCTTCCCCGCCCCTGCGTAGCCCGCTCCGCCCCGCCCAGCGCCACCCCTTCGCACCTGGCGGCCATCACGGCGGGCGCACTGCTTAGTTGGTTTCCGCCCGTCGCCTCGCTGGCTGCTACGCTGGCGCCCGCAGCCGCCGCGGCGGCCCCGGTCAGCAGTGGTGGGGGCAGCACGATGCCCAGCTTCTGCAGATCGATCTGTGGGGTGGACACGGGCAGGGTTGGGTGGGATGGGGTGCGAGTTGGGCTGGCGCACGAGGTTATGATGATGAGTGACTCTGAAGATCCCGTTTGACGTTGTGTGCTGAGGAGGGAAGTATCCGTGGCTCAGCCGCCCAGGATTGACCATGTTGGGCTCGCCAGAGGTCCCCCTTCCTTTGGAGCGCCTCGGCCAGCGGCGAGGAGATGGCCGGGCAGGGCTCACCGCGCCGCCGCCGCTGTTGGTGCCGCCCAGCCAAGTCCACAGCCTCGGCTGCCCGCCCGCCTCATCAACTCCCGCGCTGTCGCCGCCGCCCAGATCGCCCTCCGCGCGATCGACGAGGTAGTCCAGCTGCGCGCTCTTGTCCTTGTCCTTCCCGAGGTTGCGCCGCAGCCCCTCGGAAACCGCGAACACGGCGAGCGCCACCACGAACGCGCAGCCGGCGGCAATCCCGCCGATCGCCCCCGGCCCCAGCTCTGCGCCGCCCTTGCCGCGGGCCCGCCCCACGCCGGTGGCCGTTGCCCCGACGCCAAATGGTGCGGCGGACGCGGCGGCGGCGCCGTCGGCGGCGGAGAGGGCGATTTTGGAGGCGGCCGACTGGATGGCCAGGAGCGGCCCCCAGGACGGCAGGGCTGCGGGGGTCGGTGCGCGTTGCGCGCAGAACGCACGTTCAGGGAGTACCAGGATTCACACGCCAGCAGGCGCCATCAGCTGGGCCGGAGACACAGCGTTACGAGGCAACTGCCAGCAGGAAGCGCGCGCTCCCAGTGCGCGGCCGGGGTCGCCCTCTTGTCCCCCGCCCCCTGCCTCACGCACCCGACGTCTTGTAGAGTGCCGCTGCGCCGTCCTGCAGGCGCTGCGCCGCGGAGGCCACCAGGGCCTCAGGGGCGTCGCTGGTGAAGACCACCTCGGCGCTGGCCACGGTGCCGCCGGCGGTGCCATTGAGGATCTCGTCGACGCCTGCGGACGGGGGTTCGAGTCCAGGCATGCGCGCGCGTATTTCACGATGAGGATGGCGCTGGTTTGCGACCGCGGCCGTGGCCGCTAGCCGGGCGTCGGGAGACGGCTGGCGCAACCGCCGCACGGCCCGCAGGCTCCGTGTCTCTGTGTGGGCCGGGCAGGTGCACGCGTGCTGGGAGCGCTGCAGTGCGAGGGTTTCCGGATTCAAAGCAGCTCCACACAGCATGATCCCGCCAGCGCCGGCTCAGCCATGCCCAAAACCCACCCAACAGTATCTTTCCGCCCCCCTTTGATACTAAACATGGCTTCGGCTCTGCCATGGTCTCCCCCACCAAACCCGCACCCGCACCCAAACGCACATGCACACACACACACACACACACACACACACACACACACACACACACTCACGCACAATCAGAAACACCCACCTGCGGAATGGACGTACCGCCCGCCGCCCGCGGCTGCCTTGAGCCACCCCACCATGTCGCTCTTGAAGCGCGCCTGCGCCCCTGGGCTGTCCGCCAGCAGGTCATACGGGTAGTCCACCCTCAGCCGCGCGTACACGATCGCCCCCGGCCGGACTGCCTGCAGTCCAGGCAGGTTGGCGCTCAATGCTGGCAGCGCGCCGCCCGCCAGGCCGCCGCCGCCGGTCCTCGCGCCTAGCGCCGCGCCAGCACCTGCTGCTGCGGCGGCCGCCTCAGCCGGGGTCATGGTTGCGATGCGCGCGGGGTCGACGCACTGCCAATAGAACCCGTCCTGCCGCCTGCACTCCAGCGCCTGGGCGCAACACGCTTCCGGCCACCGCGCGTCCGCGCAGCCCCACTCTGTGCAGTTGCTCTTCCCGCCGCACTGCCCCCACTCGCCGACGCGCCACGGGCCACAGGCGGCCGCCGCCCGCCTCTGCTTGAAGGCGGGCGCCTGCGTGCTGCAGTAGTCAAACGCCCAGAGGTTGACCCGGTCAACGCCCACGTAGCCGGCAAATTTGTCACATTTCTCCGGGTCTACGGCGCACCAGTCGCCGACAGGGTCGCCGTCAGGGTTGGCTGCAGTGCGGCGTGGATGGGGGTCAGGGCAGGGATGGAGGGCCAGCACAGGAATCAGAAGCATTTGGTGAAAGGAGGTGGATCGAGCAGCGGGCATCTCAAAGCACAGCACGGGCGGTCATGTGCTCGCGACAGCGCAAGGGGGCCGCTGGCGGCGTGCGTTGCCGCGGTGGCAGGTGCAAGCAGCACTCCCCCCTCTCACCGCAGCCTTTGATTGTGAGGTTCTTGGGGCCGCTGGCGGCGGAGCCATGGGGGTAGAGGTACCACCAGCCCCCCTGAATGCACGTGCAGTTGTTGAAGGTTGTGGTGCTGCTGCCGCCGCCGCCGCTGTCGCCGCTCGCGGGCTCAGTGGCACCCCCCTCTGCCCCCTCCGCCGCCGCCGCATCCCCGGGCTCAGCGGCGGCGGGCGCAGGCGCAGGCGCGGGCGCGGGTGCAGGCGTAGGTGTCGGCGGCGCGGGCCCGCAGGTGTCAAAGGCGCCGACGGTCGAGTTCGGCGGGCAGGTCGCGAAGTCGACCCGGCACTTGCGCACTGCAGAGCGAGCAGTGGAGGAGGAAAGGGGCTGCGTGGGGGAAAGAGGCTGTGTTGAGGCACATCCAGTGAGTCAGCCGCATGGATGCCGCCGCAGCGATGCTAACGGCAGCGGACGCTCGCACCCTTCCGTCCGCGCGCGCTCCCCCGCCCGCACCTGTCTCGCTGTCGGGGTGCGCGCAGCGGTTGTGGTACGCGGCTTTGCCCGATCCCTCGGCCCGCCATTCCGGGGAGCACAGGCAGCCGCTGTTGGTCGCCTCTGCGAGCCACGAAGGCGGAGGGAGTGCACCGCACAGAGCGGCGAGGGTCAAAGTCAATGCGGCTTCTGCATTGCTCTGAGCCCTTGCTCTGCTTCCCTTGCTGGTTCCGGTCATCACGCCTTCGCATCCGCGCTTTGCAATGCTGGCGTCGGCTTCCCAGTGAGTCACCGGCGAAAGTCACTCTCCCAGTCACCCGAGCCCCTCACCCCTCACGTCACCGCAGTAGTCATAGTACGTGATGCTGCCGTTGTGACCAGCCTTGATGGAATAGTATCCCAGGCACTCCCGGGGGTCCACCGCACACCACGGGCCCTGCGCAAACAAAGCGGGAGCGGTGCCGGCCGCGCCCCGGAGGCGTGTGCATGGGATGCTTCGGGCGTGTGCAGGAAGCTGCGGTGCCGGCCCGGCCGCATGCACTGCTTACGGGAGCGGTACTGCTCAAGCCGTTACGCGTCAGATGAAGCGAGCGCGACAGCTTCTCAGCACGGTGGCCTTGGCCTCACCAAGGGGTCATCATTTGGGTTTGCGCAGCCGCGCATGCTGTGCAGCTCGCCCTTGCCATCCCGCCACTCCTCCAGGCACGCACAGCCGGCCTGCGTCGTGCCGCGAGGCCCCGCGGCCCCCGCCGCCATTGCCAGTGGTACTATCGCTGCTACGGAGGCAAGAATGAGCGCGGTGGTCGCCATCGCGTTCGGCGGCCCCTGCATGTGGGCGCACAGCGCAGCGGTTGTGGATTTGTTGACTGCCCGCGAGCGGCGCTGCACTGGCTGGATGCTGCGATCACTGCATTATTACGTCTATGATAAGCCTCTATGCGTTATTGACAGTCCACGTTCAGCTCGCATTCACGCACCGGTATTACAATCGATCGCCGCGTTGCAAGCTGCATGTGTAAGTGCGTGCCACTCTTGATGACGCTTTTTTTGTTTAGGTGTTGCACGGGCTGCTGACTGCCCACGCAAACCGCTCGGGATCTGGAACGGTCACCATTGCGCGCTGGTCGCTGTGTAGACGCCGAAGTGTACTTTCCAGCTAGGGGATAGGTTTGTGTCTATTATATGGAGATGCGCAGTGTGCTCATTATGCTTGCCCGTTGGTGGCCAGCACAGTCCAGCCGTCTGTGCCAACACTGCAACCTCAATGAAATCCGAGTGGGCGCATGAGCACGCTCAAGACGTGCAGTGCGGCAGTGCACACCTGTTATCAGGCCAACACCCCAACCCTGCTTGCCTTCGTGCTCCTGTGCACGACTTGGGAAAACCTCCAAACTCTGCGGCCCCCCCTGCTAGAAACACGAAAAGGTGCGCAATTACAGTGCTTCGTAGTATGGTGGGAAGGAGGCCTGCCCCGAACGTCCCATATGTGCCGCAGCACGCAGTACATGATACATTTTTTGTGTTGCTTGTGAACACGCCGCCAAGCACAGGCCTCGGAAGCCGACCAAGCGGCGGCCACCGAACAGGTGCAGCCCGCCGCTCGCCTAAACTCGTGCCCGGCGCAAGCGCGTGGGCACCTTCAGCCGCGCCCACGCAGCCCCGCCCGCTCGCGCCCGACCCGCCGGCAAACCGTTTTGCCGGCGGCGCACAATTGGGCGGTCATGGGGTGCGGGCGGGGCTCGCGGACTCGCGCAGCGTCATGCGTGGCGGCAGCGGGGGCGCGCCCGCCCGTGGCCGCGCTTGCTCGTTTCTGGTTGTGAGCGCACGCGGGGCTTTCTGCGCCGCACGTCGTGCGGAATGCTGAAGCAAACCCAAACACCGGGATGCAGCCGCCCTTCTGAAGTACCAAATCAATCATGCGTGGACTATGCAGCAGGAGTCGGTGGGGTCCCCCCTCAACAACGGAGGGGCTAGGGAAGACCGCCACGGCACACGCTCCATGAGCCGGGGGCCGCGTGTGCTTGTGCGGGCACAAGCACGCGCGAGCGCCCGCGGCGCCGCCGACGACGGGAGGGCACGCGGTGGGGTGGTCGATGACGCGCCCGCGTTTGACCAGGAACAACAAGTTGAGTGGAGGTGCTGGACGTGCGTGTGAGCGGCGCCGCGCCGCGCCGCGGGGCGCTTGGCTTGCGCAGCGCAGCAGGCGGCCCCGCACTCGCAGGGGCCCACGGCGCCGCACTGGCGGCGCCGCCCCGGCCCACGCCGCCAGACGCGCATGCGCCTGGGCGAGGAGCAGGCGGCGAGCGCCCCAAGGGGGGAAGGGGGCGGCGCTCTCCAGCCGCCTTGGTTGAAATGTCTCTGTAGCAAGACTGGTGTTGCTTGCGCGTAATTGAAATCGAAAAGGCCACCCGGTTGACTGTGCCCAGAGGGCGGGCTCCCAAGAGCTCACTTCCTGCGCCTTGCTACCGGACTCCAGGAAATGCGAGTGTGTGCAGTGCGGGCTTGCAAGCCGGCCACCCCGTGAGAAGGGCGGCGTGGCAGCGGGATCAAACGTGCGTTTCGCCCGCGGGCGCCCCCACCAGCCGCCGCGCGCGGCCGCGGCTACAACAGGCGCCGCGGCCGGCGTCAGGCCCCGTGGTGCTGCGCCAACGGTGCAGCAGGCGCCACACCTGGTCCGAAACAAGGCAAATCGATCGGTGCACTTGACTGCCTGCGCAACAGCCCCTGCCCTGACCCCCACGCTTGCAGGGCCGCGCCGCCGCCGTCGCGCCCTGTGCATGCCCGAACCCCCCCCCCCCCCCAAAAAACAAAACCCTTGCCAGTGTGCCGCAGTGTGGACCCCCAACCCCAATCTTCCCGAGCCCTTGGCATGCGTGAGGGACAGCCCCAGGAGGGATGCGCCTCATACATCACCGTGCGACGCGCCACCCGCGCCCGACGCACACAAAGTAGCAACGCAAATAGCGGCCAGCGGCCGCAGCCCCACATAGTTTGCTGCACACCATGCGAAAGCGGCGCCCCGTCCTCTCCGCGGCCCACCGTCCCGCCCCTCCCCATCAGCAGCGCCTGCCGGCCGGCAGCCGCCTGAGGTCGCGCCGCGCTGCGCCACCCGGCCCGCGTGACGTCACGTGACGTCAGCGGCCCATCTTGGCCACGTGCATGAGCAGGAACTGCAGCAGCAGGGCCAGAGGGTACATGAGCACCGCAGCCAGGCCCCAGGCCGCCGGCCAGCTGCGGCGGCGCGTCGCAAACGCGCCAAGCAGCAGGGTGGGGACCAGAATGACGATGACCTGGATGTTTGGCAGGGCCAGGGGAGGGGGTCGAGGCGTGGGGTCACGAGGTGTGGGGTTGAGCGGTGGGGTCAAACATTGGGGCCGAGGATGGTGAGATTGCAGGCGCGTGCCCGCGCGTGCGTGCATGTGCGTGTTTTGGGCAGGGCCCGCTCAAGGGGCGGGGTGCCAAGGGGTGAGGTGGCAAAAGCCGATCATGAGGGGCAGTAGACGTGTGGTGGTGCCGCGCGTGCCTGCAACGGTGACTGCACCTGTCCTGCTCGGTACAGAGGTACAGCGCCGGCGTTATGTCACGGTTTTATGCAGTGAGCAGCGCAGCAGCACACCTCCAGCCACCCGCACGACGCGCGACGCCAGCATGCCAAGTGAAATAGGCAGCGCACACGCATTTGCACACACACACACACACACACACACACATGTTATCTCTCTCGCTCTCACACCCTGATACGCACTATCTCGTCCGCACCCGCTGACCTCAAACACAATACACAACCCCCCCCCCCACACACATGCAACCACCCACCTCGGAGGTGAAGGTCCAAGGCAGACGCTTGGAGTAGACGATCGCGAGGAAGCAGCCCAGGCAGAGCGTAGAGTTGAGCACGACGGCGCCGTACACCTGCGGCCCCAGGCAGGGTGCGAGGGAGGGTGCGAGGGCGGCGTGTTGGGCGATTGAGGAGGGTGCGCAGGAGGGTTGGAGGTGTGCTCGTCAGAGCACACCTTGCTTGCTTGTGTCAGGAGCGTGGCGACGGCCGCAGGAAGGGCTGCGACATTCGGGCGCCAGGGGCTGGCGCTCCCTGACCACTTGCGAGCGGATCACGAGGCAACAAAAACAGCGAGCCTCGCCTGCCTCTCAACACCCCATGCACACAAGCGGGTCAGGTTCGCTGCGTACGTACACCGGGCAGCAGGGCGGCGCCTTCTCTGCCCGCACCTGGTTGAAGGTCACGGAGATGCGCTGGGTGGTCCTGCCGGCGGCGAACGCCAGGGAAGACACCAGCTCTGCAGTCGGCAGGGGGGGCCGGGGCGCGCGGGAGAGGCGAGGGGTCATAGGGCCGAGGTTGCCGAGATGCTCACTCAAAAAGCGGGAGCGGTTAGTGCGCAGCCAGCCGCCCTGCGACCCGGGCAGGCCAATCAGGGCGCCGGCAGTACTCGGCGCCACCACGCCCGCCATAGTTGGCCTACGTTGCCGGTGCCTCCTGGGTGCATGCGTTCGTGCGCGTACGTGCGCGTGTGTGCATGCGTGCCTCACCGCTGGCGTTGGAGGCCATGGGCATGAAGATGAAGGCGAGGAAGAAGGGGTGGACGCCTGAGGCGCGGGATATGTCAGTGACAGTGCCCACCAGGGGGTCTGGGGGGAGGGAGAGGCAGGGGCAATGAAGAGGGATGTCAGGGCGAGGGTAGAGCAAAGCCAGAAACGCTCACAAGGCCAATGATGTGTGTGTGTATGTGAGTGTTCGTATACAGTATCTATTTGTCAATGTGTGGGCATGTGCGTGCGTGCGTGTGTGTGTGAGTGTGTGTGTGTGTTGTGTGTTGTGTGTGTTGTGTGTGTTGTGTGTGTGTGTGTGTTTGTCGCTCTCTGTGTGCGTGTGTGTGTGTGTGTGTGGTGTGTGTTGTGTGAGTGTGTGTTGTGTGTTGTGTGTTGTGTGTGTGTGTGTTTGTCGCTCTCTGTGTGTGCGTGTGTGTGTGCGCGTGTGTGTGCATGTGCACGTGTAAGTGTGTGTGTTTGTCTCTCTGTGTGTGTGTTTGTCTCTGTGTGTGTGTGTGTGTGTGTGTGTGTGTGTGTGCGCGCGCGCGCGAGCGACTGGGGTGGAGAGCGGAACACGGGCTTCAGCACCTCTCAGACGTGCACAGGCCGGCGTCCCTGCGCAGCAACTGTGCGCTCGGCCCGCCGCCGGCTGCTGGCTGAGCCACTCGTGGTCAGACAACGACCCCCCCCCCCCCGCCTTGCCGCTGGGGCGCTGCGCACGCACGCCGCACACCCAGGGGCGGCCGCCGCGCCACCCCTGCCCTAGCCGCGCCACCCCGCCCACCTGAGAACACCGCGCACAGCGCCGTCCCCGCCGCCAGCAGGCCCGCCGCCCTGATGCCGACCTGCCACGGCTCCAGCGGCGCCTCGTCAGCGTCGTCCTTGCTGGCGCCGCTCGCGCTGCCCTGGGAAGAGGAGCAGCCCGCGGCCGACTCCACGTCCGTCTCTGAGTCGTCGGTGTAGGGCTCCCCGCCATCGCTGCCAGAGCCGGAGCTGCTGCACGGCAGACGGCGCAACCGACGGAATAGGAGGGTCGGGGCGTTGTGAGTGAGGACGAAAAGGTGGTTGCCCGCGTCAACAGGCGAGCAGCCGAGAAGAGGGAGGTGGACTCGTCTCGATGCAACGCAGGCGGGCCTCGTGCAGCGCGGGCGAGCGGGGCCGGGATTGCAGAGGTGAGCAGGTGCGTGTGGGGCTGGCGTGCAGGACAAAATCGGGGCGAGGAGGGGTCCAGTCACAGCCCATGGCTGCAGGGCGACCAAGGGGGGGGGAGGGTCTGGGCTCACATCTCAAGGAGGGGCATGCTGAGGTCGTCGACGTGGACGAGCAGCTGCTGGGTAGCTGCCGCGGGGTCCTTGGCGGCGGCCTTTAGGAACTTGGGCTCGTTCCTCAGGGCGGAGCGGCGCAACTTGTAGGCGACCCAGCGGGACACGCCTGTGGAGGTTGTATGTGTGTTTCATGTGAGGGTGTGTGTGTGAGTGTGTATGTGTGCATGTGTGTGCACGTGTGAGTGCAAATGTCTGTGTGCCCGAGTGCATGTGAGCGCAAACAGCTGTACCCCATCACCACGATCTAGACACCCCGTAAAAGCTCCCAACACACGCACGCACGCACGCACGCACACACACGCGCGTACACACGTGCGCACACAGAAAAAATGTCCACCCACCCTCGTGGAACATCTCCTCGGTGATGTGCCCCACCCCCTGCCGGTCAAACTCCCGCATCCACAGCGCCACGTGGTCGTCCAGCGCCTTCCCGCCCAGCGTCACAGACACGCCGCTGCCGCCGTTGATCCCGCCGGTGGGCGCGCCGCCGCCGCTCCAGGCGGGCTTGGCGATTTCGAGGCCTATCAGCATGGAGCGGATGTCCTCAGAGTCAAGGCAGCCATTCCTGGGGGTGCGGAAGCCGGGGAGGCGGTCGGGGCGGGTCGACGGGCCAGCTTGGGGAGGGATCAAGCAATTCGGGGCGTCGAGGGAGGGGCGGCGGGTGCGACGGCTGCGATGTGAGCAGCACCACAC
>NW_014012174.1:0-2283 GCF_000611645.1 Monoraphidium neglectum
GCGCGCGCCGCCGTCGCCGCTGGACGCGCCGCCGGCTGCGGCCGGCGGGGTGCGCCCCGACGTGCTGCGGCCGCGGGCGTCGCCGGCGTCCAGCAAGGGGCTGCTTCCCCGCGCGCGCGTGGTGCAGTCCAATGGCGGCGGCGGCGCCGCCGACGGCGGCGCCCTGAAGGGCGTGCGCGTGAGCCTGAGCGCCAGCAGCTTTGCTTGGGGCTGAGCCGCGAGCCGTGGCTTTCTCTTCCTGTGCTGCGGGCCTGTGGCGTCGAAGCGGCGCCCGCGGCGCCTCTTGGTGTTCAGAGCCACCAGCCCTGATTCAATCTGATCTGATCTGATATGGCCTGCTCCCGTCCGTCCCGCTACTGCCCCCGTCGCCTCCAATTTGCCTCGTCTGTGCCATTGTTGATTTGCTGCCGCACGCGCCGCCGGGCCTCACGCCTGCGCGCGACCGGCTTTACACAGTTGATAGTGTTGCCCCTCGAACCGCAGCGGCTAATGGCTGCCTTCCTTCACTGAACCCGCTCTCGCTGCACCTGCTGCTGCGACCACTGACGGCGCACTGGTTTGGAACGCGGTTTGTGGGCAAGGGGGTGCCAGGTCTGGGACGGACCCCGCCCTGCAGCGCCGCGCAAGTGAGGCTGTGCTGTGCACGCTATGGCCCCGTGCCGGCGCTGCAGGGAGCATCCCTCTGCCAGCTCGCGCCCGCACGGCCCCGCCCTGAAAAGCCTTACATATGCTTGGCACCTGCTTGATATTCGGTGCGTCTTTTTTCATGTGGCTCCTTGGAGTGACTAGGCTGAGCAGCGGCCCCATGCTGGCAGCGTGAGCGAGTGTTGTGCGTGCGCGCCCCTGCGGGCACCGAGTTGCAGGGGCTTCAGGAGTGGAGGTGCCACTTTGACGGGGCAGCCCCACTACTGATGACTAAGAGCGAGGTCGCAGCTACAGGCCGTCCCTATGTGTAATCGCCGGTCGGCGGCTGCGTGGGCGGCGTCCGAGGTTACAAGCAGCCCCAGGGCCTGACCTGGCACCCCACCCAGCGTCTCGGGCAGGACGTGGCAATGGGGGGTGGGGACAAGCCAAGGGGACTTAAGTGTGGCTTGACGGACAGGCAAGCCAAGGGCTGCAACCACCATCACCACGGGCTGGGCCCAGCCCAGCGGCACAGCAAAGAGCAGTGGTGGGGTGGGGTTGGTAGTGGGGGCACTTCGGCAAAGGCACGAAAAACTCGAAGGACGCTGCGGCCGCCGCGGCGTTTTTGTATGGGCCGGCGGCGACCGCGCCATCTGATTGGACCCGGCGCCCGGTTCAAAAAGAGGGCGGGGCTCTGCGCGCGCGTCTAGGTTGCGCGGCGGCGCACGCGAGAAGGTGCCAGTCGTGGCGCGTGCTGTTGCTTCTAATGAAAGGTCAAGCGGATCCCAATCGATTGGCACCAAGGGACAGAGATACATGGGACCAGCCAGTGGCAAGGAAAGCGGGGAGCTCCGCTGCATGCAGAGTGACTTGCGTGACACCTGGCACGACTGGTGGCGCATGCGCTCCCCGCTCCCGCGGCGCGGGGCCCCGCGAGGCGTTGCAGTGCGCTGGGAGCGCAATCTGCGGCGGCGACGCGTTTGCAGGCCCGGCGTGGGCCTTGCCACAGGCCGCCGCGTGCCTCACGTGCACGCACACGGGGGCGAGGCGAGAGCGCTTCGCGCTGCAGCGCACTTGCTAGGCCGCAGGATCTGGGACAAGGCGGCACCTCAAAACCAGGTTGCGGATGCGTGCCGCCACCTGCCACGCTCACCGCGCGACCTCCAGCAGCAGCAGCCGCAGCCGCTCGCGCCCCTCCCCGCGCGCGTGATCCGACACCATGCCCCGCACCAGCGGGACCGCCGCCAGCTCCGCGGCGTGCGCCCGCAGCGCCTCCAGCGTCGCCGCGGGCATGCCCGACGCGGCGGCCGCGGCCGCGGCGCCGCCTGCGCCGCCGCCGTTGCTTTCGGCGCCGGCGGCGGCCTTGGCCTGTTGGAGGGCCGCCAGGTGGCGCGACACCGCCGCCTCAATCTCCGCGTACGCGGCCCGCCACTCATCGGCCGCCGCGCCGTCCGCCGCCGGCGCCGGCGCGCCGCCGCCGTCGGCCCCGTCCTCGTCCGGCGCCGGGCCGTCGGGCCCAAGCCCCAGCTCTGTCGCGCGCAGCAGCAGGGCGGAGAGAACGGACCCGAGCCACGCGGGCTGCGACCCGGGCGCGGCGCGTCCCGCGGGGAACAGCGGCAGCAGCGGGTACGCGCTGCTCGCCAGCCCCGCCACCAGCGC
>NW_014012174.1:2663-4016 GCF_000611645.1 Monoraphidium neglectum
CCGCCGCCGCGACGTCCCGCGCGGCGCCGCAGCGCCGCAGCGCCTCCGCCGCCGCCGCCGCGAGCGCCTCGGTCGCCGCGAGCATGCGCTTCTCGCCCTCGGCGCGCGCGCCGGCGCCGGCCGCAACAGCGGGGCCGAACAGCTCCCGGGCGTTGCGCAGCACGGCCCACAGCGCCGGCGCCGCCGCCTCCGCGCCGGCAGCCTCGGCGCCCGCCTCGCCCCCGGCCTCTGAGTTCCAGGGGACCTGCTGCCTCCGCTGCTGCTGCTGCTGCTGCTGCTGCCGCGCGCCGCCGCCACCGCGCGGACCGGCGCCCTGCGGCGCCGGGCGGCCCGTGGCCGGGTGCACCATGAAGCGCAGCGCCTTCGCGAGCATGAGCCGCCCCTTGGGCAGCGCCATGACTCGCCCAAACACCCAGTCTCCCCCGCCGTCCCCGGGCGCGCGCGCGAGCTGCAGCGACGCAACGACGCCGCAAAGCAGCGCGGCGCGCTCGCGGCGCAGCGCGGCGCCCGCGGCGGACGACGCGTCGAGCACCAGGCCGGCCGCCTCGTCGGCCGCCGCCGCGCGGTCCAGGTCCTCCACACGCATCAGATTCGCGTTGCAGTCCTCGATTAGAATCCGCGCCGCGAGCATCGGCTCGTCCTCAAGCCGCGCGGCCGCCGCGGCCGCGGCCGGCTGCTCGCCGCCGTCCCCTTTCCCGTCCCCGCCCGCGGCGCCGTTCTCCTTGCCTGCCGCGCGGCCAGAGACGTCCATCAGCCGCTTTGGGGTCCTGATGTTTGACAGCACGAAGCGGCCCAGGCCCTCGACGGCCGCGTGGCGCGACTCGCGGAGCGCGAGGCCGGAGGCGGCGTCGCGGCGGAGCGCGTCGGGCGCAAACGTCGCGGCGTTGCGGCCGCCCAGATACTTGTGGCGGTACGCCTACCGGGGGTTGCGGTGGCGGTGGTTGGTGGTGGCGGAGGGGGAGTTGGGGGTTGAGGGCCTCGTGCGAGGTTGAGATGTCGAGGGTGCAGGTACATATGAAGGCGCGTGAGCGACGTGCGCCATCGAATACACGCGGCACCGCCGCAGTTTTGTGCGCAGCAGCACCTGCACGCAGCTGAGCTGACGAGGCGCACGAAAACGCATGGACGCGCGCGCGCTGACCACAGACTGCACACGAGGCGTCCCCGCCCCTTCACACGCGCGTGCGTCCCCAAGGGGGCCAGCGCGCCCACCTGCGCGTAGTAATCCTCCACATAGGGGTCCCCCGTGTGCGTCGCGGCAAACTGGATGCGCAACACGTGCTCAATCTCCCCGTTGCTCATCAGTTGCCCCTCGTACTGCGGCCGCCGCGTGCTGCCGTAGGAGCCAAACCC
>NW_014012174.1:4386-14801 GCF_000611645.1 Monoraphidium neglectum
GCCAAACCCGCCGTAAGCGTGGGACCCGCCGCCGCGGGCCGGCGCCTGCGGCTGGGGCGCGCCCTGCTGGCGCGGGGGCGGCGGGGGGCCGTAGCCGGCGCCGAAGGCCGCGCCGGGGTCGGGGCGGGGGGCAGCGGGCGGCTGGGGTTGCTGGGGTTGCTGGGTCGGCTGGGGCGGCTGCTGCTGCTGCTGTGGGGAAGGCCCAGGTGGCGGCCCAGGCTGCTGCTGCTGCTGCTGCTGCTGCTGCTGCTGCTGCTGCAGTTGCTGCTGCTGCTGCAGTTGCTGCTGCAGCTGTGCCTGCTGCGGGGCCTGTGGTGGCGGGGCCCCGGCTGGGATGCCAGCCGGCGGCCAGGGGCCCGGGCCCTGCACCTGCTGCGGGCCCAATGGCGGCATCGGGAAGCCTGGCGGGAGGTTGAAGCCGGGCGGCAGCTGCCCGGGCCCTGCGGGCGGGCCCATGTTGGGCGGCATCGGGCCCCCAGGACCCATCATGGGCGGGCGCCCGCCAGGCATCGGGCCTGCGGGAGGGGCGGGGAAGGGACGCGTGGCGGTCAAGACACTCACCAAAGTGACGCAGAGTTTGAAATTTAGTGACCGACAACACAACCGGGGGCACAGCCCGCTGCCCCGCACCTGGCCCGTACGGCCCCTTGAAGTGGGGCGCCAGCTGCCCGTACGGGAAGCCCGGCGGCACCGCGCCTGGCGGAAGACTGCCGGGCGGGAAGGGGTTGGGGGGCATCCCCATCCCAGGCACCCCATGCGGCGGCATGCCGCCTGGGGGAGGCATGCCGTGCGGGGCAAACCCCCGGGGCGCGCCGTGCGGCGGCGGCGCCATGGGGCCGCCCGGCCCCATCGCCCAGGGCGGCGGGGGCTGCTGGTGCAAGAACGGCTGCTGCAGGGGCCCCTGCGGCGCTCCTGGCAGCATGGGCGTCCCTGGCGCACGTTGCTGCTGCTGCTGCTGCTGCTGCTGCTCTGGCTGTGGCCCGGGAGACGCCAGGGACGCCGCAGCTGCGCCCCCCTTGAGCAGCGCTAGCAAGCCACCGCCCTTGTCCGCAGCCGCCGCCGCCTGCTTCTGCTGCTGCTCCCGCGCCCGGCTAATCATTTCGGCCTCCAGTTGCTCAGCAGACATGGCACCCGCCACCATTGCCCCCGCACCCGGCGCCCGGACGGCCGGCTGTGGCGTCCCGCCTGGCGCCGTGGGCCCGACGGCCGCGGTGGGTGCTGGTTGCTGGGAGGGCCAGAGGGAGGGCGCCTGGGGCCCCAGGGCGGCGGCGGCCGACGCGGAGGCGCCTATTGGCTTGCCGTCTGGCAGGCCTCCCAGATGGAGGTCTAGGCCGATCGAGAAAGGCTGGCTCGCCGGCGGGAGCGACGCCGCTGGCGCAGCCAGCCCACCGGACGCGGCGGACCGCATGGCGGACAGCAGCGACGGCACCGGCGGCGGCGCGGGGCCGCTCGCGGGCGCCAGGTGCTGCTGCTGCTGCTGCTGCTGCTGCCGGTTGCCTGGGGCGACGTCGCCGGCCGCGAGCTTGCGTGCGAACAGCGCGGCGAGCGACAAGTCCTCGTCCTCGTCCTCGTCGTCGCCGTCGCCGACCATCTGCTCAATCGGGAGGTCGTCCTCTTCAAACCCGCCAATGGGGTGCTCCTCTGGCGGCGCCTCGAGGCCGTCCTGGCGTGCGTGCGTGCGTGCGTACGTGTGAGAGTGCGTGCATGCATGCGGGGTGAGAGGGCAGGCGAGGCAAAGCTGAGACGACAGAGCGGGTTGCTTTTAAGACATGAGCTGCCAAGTGGCAGGAGTGGGGCATAGCGTACAGGGCACCCCGACGCACAACCCTGCTGCGGCGCAAAAGGCCATATGATAGGCGGCTCGGATGCATCCCCAGCTGCCAGCCTGCGATGGCACGGCCTCGCAACTGCACTGGGCTTCCATTCGGCCGCCGCCACGCTGCAGCCCTCGCACCTCCAAAGCGCCGCCCAGCTCCTCATTTGGGAGCTGCATCTCCCCGAAGAATCCATACTGGGTGGCGTTGAATTCGCCCTGCGTACATCAAGCAGGAGCAGGCCATTGATCCGGCGATCTGAGGCACTGGCAGCAAGGCCCCCGTAGATCCCGTTGCATACATACCTCTTGGACCACCGCCCTTGTGAAGCCTCCAGATGGGCCTACGGGTGGAAGGCGCTTGCAGCGTGGGCTCCAAGCTTGACGGGACCGCCCAGGCGTATGGGACCGGACGAGTCAGTGTCTACCCACCCATGGCTCCGTCCATCTCTACTACGCCTCCAAGCGCCTCTGAGGCGCTGGAAGCTAGGCTCTCCCCACAAACCAGATCACAACGTGCTGTCTGGTCGCATGCTGTGGGAACACTGCTTCGTCACGGATCGTACGAGTGCTCATCAATGTCTACTCAGATCGATGGGATCACTCGACCCCTAGCTTGCAACAGCTGCATTGATCACCTGGCACTGCCTCGTCACCAGGCTGGTGCGTACGCAGTCGGTGCATGCACGTATGATGCCGCGACACAGGTGTGTGGCCCTACATAAGCTAAAAGGGGGCATCTTATCACATGATCAGGGCCACGCGGGCAGGGGCGACTTTTTCAGGCGCGGGTTGCGCGCGCGCAGTCCTTGGGACACCCGCCAAGGACTCCGCCGGCAACATGATGGCGCGCCGCACGCGTCCAGCAGCTTTTCCCCTCAAACCTGCAAGTTTCTTGTGCATATGCGCTGGGCCCTAGAAGCTTTCGATCACATACACCACAATAGCAGGGAGCGCCGCTCAAACCATGGGCGCCGGCACGCCCCACCCGGCTGCGGTGCTGCTGCTGGCGCTCCTCGCCGGCCCCAGCGCAGCTGCGGCAGCGGCAGCAGCGGCGGCGGCCGCAGCCGGTCCCTCCATCATGCCCGGCGGCCTCGATCTCGGGGAGGCCCTGCTGACATACAAGAACCTCCTGCAGCGCGCCCGCGCCGAGCGCCGCGCGGCGCCGGGCGGCGCGGCGTCCGACGCCGCACTCCTCGCGTCGCCCGTGTCGCGCCTTGAGGTCTCGCCGCCGCCGGAGAAGATCATCCCCCTGCCCCTGGGCTTCGGCTACGTCAACGCGACCTACTACTCGCGCCCGAAGACCGAGCCGACGGGCTGCGGGGCCGGGTCCAACGACCGGACGTGCGGGCACCCGTTCTCCCTTGACGCGCAGCGATACGTCGCCACTATGGAGGAGCTCGTGGTTCCCAAGGTATGGCTCGGCCGCCGCCGGCTGCGCGCGCTTCGGTTTGACCGCTGCAGGTTTGACCGATGTTGACCGGTCGGGGGCGACGGCCGCGGCGCGACGATCGCCGCGGTGGCAGATTGAAGGGCGCGCCCGGGCTGGGGTCTTCGTTTGGTAGAAGCGCACGCGAGCCGGACACCGCGGAAGCGTGCAGGCAATGTGCATCGATGGGGAGTTTTTCAGAGGGGGCCTGCAGCTGCTTGCTCGAAAGACGTCGGCCTGCTGGCCGGACCGCGGCGCCCCAACAGATGCAGGATGGGAGTCGCAGTGCTCTACAGGTCCGCTGTCCCCCCTTTGTCCTTGTGATGCCCAGTTTCCCCAGTTTCCCCATCTTTTAAACCCCCTGATCCCAATACCCCTTAGCCGTACCCCTCACCCTCACCCTTGCCCCTCAACCTCACCCCTACCCGTCACACCCTTGTTCCTCACCCCCATCCTCACGTCCCAGGGCTACCCCCTTGAGGCCTACGAAGTCACCACACAGGACGGATACATCGTGGGTGCCGAATACAATCGCGAGGCCCTGAATATCACCCTGAACCCTTGCTTGAGGGGCGCCCAAGCAGGGCGCCCTGGGTGCGCCGCGTCCAGGCCTCCGCAGCCGGCCCTTGCCTGTGCTGCTGCCCCCGCTAACGGCCTCGCCTCCGCTGCCTGCATCCCTCCGGCCTCGCAGCTGACCCTGTACAGGATTCCCCACGGAAAGTGAGCCCGTAGAAAGGGACACCATCTCAACCTGGTTCTGGCACATCAGCAACACAGGGTTTACCCCTTCACACAAACGTGTGGAGGGTTTTTTTTACACGTGCACACAAAAAGTGACGTCTCGCTACTTTGTGCCTCGCAGCACCACCCTGAACCTCACTCCTGGCCACGTCCACCGCATGGCGGGCGGCGGTTGCCTGCATCCCAACGCTTCGTCTGTGCAGCTCACTGTTTAGACTTGGGAAACACACCAAGCTCCCCTGCGCTCAAAACCTCCGATTGGCAGGTATCGCAGCACGCAGCGCGGCCCCAAGCCCGTTGTTTTTCTGCAACACGGCGTCACCCTCGCCAGCAGGTAGGTGATTCCTGCCCGCGCCGCTCACTGCACCGCCACGGGGCCCGGCCGGGCGCGATTTTAACAGCTCAAAAGCGTGCTCCGGGAGCTGGGTGGACGCGTTGGGCGCGAGCAAGAGTCACTCACGATCAGACCCCTGCCTTGCTCGCTGCCACCCCATTTCGCGTGCGTACATCCAACATAGGGTTTCCTGCTGCCACACTGACGCGCCACAGTTCAGTGCAGCTTCCTGCACGTGCCAGCGGAAGGCAAAGTGGCGGCCACACAGACCCCTCCAAGCCGCCCCACCCCACCCAATCCCCACCCCCCTGCAACGGCCAGCTGCTTCGTGGTCCTGAACCCCAACGAGTCCCTGGCATTCGTGCTGGCCGACGCTGGCTTTGACGTGTGGATGGGCAACACGAGGGGCAACACCTACTCCAGGAACCATGTGTCCCTCAACAACTACCAAGCAGAGTTCTGGTGGGCGGGTGGGAAGGGGGGAGGGGTGGGTAGCGCAACTCTCAGCGACGGAGGCGTGCGCCAGCTGAGAGCACAAACAATACTGAGCAGGATGCGATGTAGAAACACGCGCCTGGATGTTGAGTGTCCGTCTGTGGTGCTTTCAAAGGTGTGCCTGCGGCTGCCAGACCTTTCTCAAGCCACCCCCGCAAAGCAACACCCTGCCTCGAACCTCTCTCGTCAAACCGCCGCCCCTGCCTGCGCAGGCACTTCAGCATAGACGAGCTGTCCTTGATCGACCTCCCCACCATGATCGATTTCAGTGAGTAGATCGGTCTTGCGCTTGTGCCCCAGGTGCATCTTGCTCCAGTCTTCTGCGCGCATCAGGCAACGAAGGGCAGCCCTGCGCTGCAATCAAGGGGCGGGCTCCAGGCCGGGCCGCCAGCACACGCCACCCGCGTACGAAAAACGGCTGGCGCTAGACAGCTGCAATCCGCTGTCAGTCATCTGTTGGTCAGCCCCTCCTTACGCAATCCTCCACTATGCCCCTCTCTGCACGACACCGCAGCTTTGGCAAAAACGGATGCCAAGAAAACAGCTTACATTGGGTGAGTGCGCAGAGATTGTGCCGTTTGACACAATGGGTGGGCTGCATGATATGATATCAGTGCATCTAAGTCCCCAATCGTCACAGCCGGCGAGCGGACCTGCCCTGCTTGCCGGCGCCCACTCACAGGGTGGTTGCAGGCTCGCCCCTCAGAAATCGCACAGAGCGTCCCACGCCACCCCCCCTTCTGCTGGTCGCCCCCCAGTCACTCCCAGGGCAGCACCCTCGCGTTTGCGCTGCTGTCGGCCATACCAGAGTACAATGACAGACTCTCGGTGGTCAACCACATGGGCCCGGTGGTCTTTGTGGGTGAGCCGAATGCATGCACGCACGCATGCATGTATGCACATGCATGGGCACATACGTGCGCGCATGCTCACGCACATGCATGTGTACTTGCATGCAAGCATGCGCTAGAAACTGCAAATCCTGGGTTGAATCGCGCATCACTTGAGGCAGATGCGTTGCATTTTTTTGGCGGTGCAGAGGCGGCTGATGGTCGTGCCGCGCGCGGCGCACATTGAAATGACAAACCCTCCCAATTGATCTGAATCCTGCCACGCCTGCCACGCCTGCCACGCCTGCCACGCCTGCCACGCCTGCCACGCCTGCCACGGCTGTCCCCACCTCACATCCCAACTGATGTGCAGAGGAAGTCACGGCGCCGTTCCTGCGGTTTGCCGCCACGGCTAAGCTTGATCAGGTCACTGGGGTTTGTGGGTAGCGCGGCTCAGCATAGCGTAATGGGTGGGGACGGTTGCGAGGTTTGGGTTCAGGGTCGAGCACAGGGTTTTGAATGGCGGAAGAGCTGGAAGGCAGGATCAGCTTTGGGGGGCTGAAGGGTGCAGGGTTCATCATGGGTTCAACAGCAAGGGCATCAGGGCGTGGCAGTCTTAGGATCCAGGACTACACTCAGGGTTTTGGCTGGTTGCGAGGGCACGTCATGTCATGGTGCCATGCACGTCGAGCTGCATGTAGGGCTGGCTTGGCGGACTCCCTCCTCGCTGCCCGCGCCTGTGCGTCAACTCCTCGCCGTGCTGCGCGTTGCTGCCAGATAAACACCATCCAAACGCTTCACACGCCCCAACGGCCCCCGCCGACCGTGCCCTATACCCACCCACCTTTCAACCCTTTTGCTTTGTGAGCCCAGGTCCTGTCTGATCTGGTGATCCCGGAATTTCTGCCCACACGCCTGACGGCCCCTGTTTCCCAGACTCTCTGCAGGTGGGGGGCATGCAGACCCCATGCCGCAAGCCCGAGGTGGCGCAGGGTTTATGTGCGTGCACGCCCAAATCTGTGTCCCTCTGCCGCCCTGCGGTGGGCGCGCCTGTGGAGGTGGCTTCCGTCTGTGGTGATGCTTCAAATGTTGGGAACCAACCAGGACCTGAACATGGGCTCACCTCCTCAACAACCCCTTTGCCCATCCTGCCATTGATGCAATGTCCCTCGATTGGGGGGGGCTGGAGATGCGACCAAACTGTTGGTGTATGTCTGAGCAACAGGTTGGCCGGCCCACCGCTTGGCTGTGCCACCTGTTGACGTGGTTGCCGTTTTGCATCACCACCAACAACCTTCTGCAGCACCTACCCACCCGATGAAATCTGCGGGGCGCTGATCTCTTTCCTCTTCTTCGGCCCATCACAGTTCATCAGCCCAGGTGCGCATTGATTCTGCTATCACGGGCCATGCCCCTGTGCATTTCCCCCGCCCATCCGCGGAGCCCAGCCAGCAGCTCTGCGCACAGCCGCAGCCGCAGCCGCACTCTCGAGGCAAACAGGCCCAGGGGGGGGTGCGATGAGACAGAAGGGCGGCAAACCTGACCGCGCCTCATTTCACAAATACGGTAACCCCTTTGCTGGCGGCAAGCTTTTTCTGTTCGACCAGCCGAGCCTGGCCTTGGGACAAATTGAACGACCTGTCTCACCACTGCGCACCCCCCAAACCAATCCTGCCCTGCCAGATGACTACCTTGCCATCTGGCGCACGGTGGGGCCAAAGTGACGGCCTGCATCCCAATCGTGTTGCTGTAACTCCCTCGCCCCGTCCCCTGCTGCCCTGGGCTTGCACTGCCACAGCCCCTTCGCCCGCGCCCATCCTGCGGCAACGGGCTGCGACGTTGCAGCTGATGGCGCCCACCACGCCTCTGCCGTCTCCCCACCATGCCGCCCGCGCCGCATCCACCTGCACCTATCAGTGGCCATCGGGCGTGGGGTCGCGCAACCTGCAGCACTGGGCCCAGATGTTCCGGGACAGGAAGCCCACTTTTGCGCAATACGACTTTGGTGGGTGGGAGGCTCGTCGTGCATTCATTCACAGCTTCGCCCTCCTGGGGCGCGGAGTGGTTTCAGAGGCTGCGCTGGACTGGGGGGTCGCATGGCACAGCCGCCGAGGGAGGAGGGGCGCGGGAGCGGGTGCAGCAATGGGGCTCCCGTCACCGTCAGTGGCGACGCATGTGTGTAGGGCACACGACTCACCCCTCGAGCAGCAGCTGCATGAACCAGCCAATATGCCCCCACTCATTTACAAGTATGCACACATGCATTTTTACTCACCATCTGGGCAGGCACGCTCTGCAATCGCACCAAGTGGGTTAAAGGCCACCGGCTGGAGCCCCACCCCATGAAGGAGTCCTGCAACCAGGCCAAGTACGGCTCCAAGATCCCGCCATCATACGGTGAGCGCCCTTGCACGGCACTGTGCGCCGCGGACAGCCCCCTCTTCAAGCCACGTCAGCTGGACGCGCGTGCGTGTCCGCCGATGTCCGTTCGCTCGCACGAACCCACAGCTGCCGTGGCGTCACTGGCATCCCTTAGACAACTGGAGCCGCCGCCGCACCCTCGCTGCCCACCCGTCTCCCCCCCCTCCCTACGCCTTGCCTGACGTGCCTGCCCCGCGTGCGCCCGGCCCCCACTTGACCGGCCCCCACCAAACCCCGATTCACGCGCGCGCCCGGCAGACATCTCGCGCATCAGGGCGCCTCAGGCCTACTTTCTAGCAGAGTACGACGTCCTCACAATGGCCTACGACACGCGGGAGCAGTTCAGGCGCGTCCCGGCCAACGTGAGCGTCGGGCAGTTTATCTACGCCGGCTACGGCCACATGGACTTCGTGGTGCGTGGCGTGGCGCGAGGCGTGCCGTCGTGGGCGTCGGTAGCGTGGCGTGGCGTGGCGCAGGGGGGACAGGCGTGCGGTCGGGGGCGTGGGTGGGCCTTTGGGGGGAGCGTTGCAAGGCAGGTTTTAGGTGGAGCGGGGGCGTGCATGATTGGTACTCAAGCGTGTGCTGCTGCGAGTGCGCGCGTGTGTGTGCACGAGCGTGTGCACGTGCGTGTGCGCCTGGTCACCCAAAAAGCTGGCGACCTCCCTTCCCATTACTGGTGCAGTGGGACCGCAACCGCAAGCATGCCGACGAGATGGTTGACGTCATGCTGAGGTACGCACCAGGGACGTACTGATGAAAATCAAAAAGATTCATCATGGCTCATCAATCAACACACTGACGACTATGCCTGAGACGTCGCAAATTGTTCAGCACCACCACCACCGCTTGCCCTGAGACAGTCATTGGGCACTGTTGGTCAGACCTGTCAATCAACTGCGTTGAGGTTTGACACACGCGCGCCGATTCCCCTGTTTATGAACAGCGCCAGCCATTGCCTGGCAGCTGTGTGGCAGGCTTGGGCTGAGCAGGCCGGGCAGGCGGGAGGGGGCCGCACGAATGTTGACATGCCACAGCAAACTCCTAGCTTCTTCTCTTTAAATTTGCTTGCATTTTCCTCTTATTGCGCACGCGTAGCGCTGCTGACTGGATGTGAGCGGGTTGGGCTTGCATGCTTGGGCTGCCAAGGCACACGCTTGCACGTACGCAAGAAGGTGGTGCATGTGGCCTCTCTTGCGCCCCACCATGTATTTGCGGGCCCGCTGCAGCAAGCTTCAAAGCACAGCGGCCGCAGCGCGGGTGGGATAAACGCGATGATTACAGCAGGGGGATGGGGGGCAGCAGGTGCGTCGACGAGTTGCCCCTTTGCATCAACAGCCGTTGTGGCTTTGCGACAGCACCAGTGTTGCGGTGCCATGTGCGCCACAAGCCGGCTAGGACGGGCAAGGGAATGGCGCGCATGTGCGCACAACTCCGGTTTGTGTTGTTGCAGGGTCGGCCACATGATACGTTGGGCTGCCAAAGCAGGCTGTCAAGGCTGCAAGCAGGGGCTGTAAAATATGGGTCAGCACGTCGGAGAAGAGGGCTCAAAGAAGAGCTTATGAAAGCGGGCGTCGACCGGCGGGGCGTCGTCAGGGGTGTGTGCAAACGCGCGGGCATGCGCAACAGCAGGGCGGCGGTGCCAGGGCCCACGCAACCAGCGGCCAGCGGTTGATCCCGCCGGCGCAACGACGCAGCAACGCGAGTCACGGCAAAGCAGCAAATCAGTGGCAAACCACCAATGCAAGGGGCAGGTGGGTACGGGAGGGGCCACTCGGCATGGAGCGAAGAGCACGCGGCGCCAGCCTGCTAGCAGGCCGCTGCCAACTTTTGCCGTCCCGCGCAGGGTGGATGGGGCGCCCTGCCAGTCAAGCGGTGGCGGCGCCAGCTGCGGGGCTGCAAGCACGGCGTGCCTGAGGGCGTCCGTGACAGCGGGTCATAAACGAGGAATAAGGGAGTGAGGGGTCGCAAATGCGCCCGGGCCAGCAGGCCGTGCCCGCCAGGGCGCAAGGGGTGCGCGAGCGTCACAGCCACGCCGTGTTGCGCGCCGCGGTCGCCTCCTCTGGCGTCGGCACGTGCCGCAGCATCTCCTCGGACCCGATCTGCAGGTCCGAGGTTCGCACGTTCAGATCGCTGTTGGGCATGCCCATGTCCGTGCTCATCAGCACGGCGTCGTCCATGCCTTCGAGCTGGTTGAGGATCGACCCCAGGCTGCGAGCAGACTGCAGCTGCATCGCCTCAGGCACCGTATCCAAGCTGAGCGCCGGGGCCAGCGCCGCCGCCGCGCCGATCAGCCGCGCGACGGGCCCCGGCGGCGCCGGCGCCGCCTGCGCCGTCGCGGGCGCGGCGGCGGCC
>NW_014012173.1:0-14041 GCF_000611645.1 Monoraphidium neglectum
CCCCATCCCCATCCGCACCCCCAACTCTCCCTCCTCCCCACACCCCTCATGCAGGTTCCGCCCCATGAAGGGCACCATCAGTGGGCGTGAGGAGCGCACCCTCATGAAGCTGCTGGTCCACGCTGACAGCGACAGGGTGGTCGGCTGCCACATGTGGGTGCTGAAACCATGCGAGTGTTTTAATTTCGCATGCACTAGTGATGCCGCACGACGAGTTGTGTCATTGCTTTTCAAGTTTGGCGGCGGTCGCGTGCCGGGTGTGGCTGATGCGAATGCAAGACGGGCTGAGAGTTGGGGTTTCGATGCTGGGGCTGCGGGGCTGCACTTTCCTGGCAGGTATAGATTGGTTTGTTGGGGATTGCAGCCCCCAGGCCCCGGCTGGGGCGCCTGGGGGCAGGGTCATTTCCCGCTACTGCGGCTGCACAAGCTTTGGGACCGATGAAATGGTCACCCTGGGGGTCCGGAGGGTGCTTGGGGGTCAGCGTGCTGGTTGCGCACCCAGGCTGCGCTGTTGGTGTGGACAGCACCAATCACAGCCTGGCGCGCCCCTGCAGCATGCCTAAACGGACGGCCTGGCGCATGGGGTGGGGCGGCATACTCTGATGCCACCCCATGCGCCAGGCCGTCCGTTTGTGCCCCCCCCCTCCCTCGCACACACGCACAGACCCCGCTCCCTACAACAAAGGCTCCCCCACAAATCAGAAACCCCTCGCTCCTGCCAGTGCCTCTCCCTGGCCAGCCCCCTTGTTCTCATAAATGCAAACCCTGCGGCAACTTGGCTGAACCCATCAACCCCGCCCGTGCGTGACGCTGCCCACCCACTCTGCCCCCACAGGGTGGGCCCGGACGCAGCGGAGATCATGCAGGGGCTGGCCATTGCCCTCAAGTGCGGCGCCACCAAGAAGCACTTCGACTCGACGGTGCGCCGGCGGGCAAACGGCTGGGCCACGGCCGCCGGGGCAACTTGTTTGTGGCTGCACCGATCGCAGCAAAAATCTTTCTTTTGCCTTAGGCCGATCTTCAACATGCCCCCCAGCTCCACACGATCACGTAAGCCACAATCATTTTTACGCTCTCCCTCAGCTTCACAAGCTTGAATCGACACGGCCAATTCCCCTTCGCTCGCGCGACGGTTGCGCTCAACCACCAACCACCAACTGCCAAACGCCCACCGGGCCCACCCCGCCAGGTCGGCATCCACCCCAGCGCCGCGGAGGAGTTTGTGACGATGCGCACCCGCACGCGCCGCCTGGAGGGCAAGGGGGACCTCAAGCTCTGAGGGCGCACCCAGCTGTGAGGGCGCATTTAGGGGACCACCGCCTGCCTGCTTGCCGCTGCGGCGCAGTATGGCACCGCCACGCCCCGCCGCGGCGGTCGACGCACCATAGTCAGCTGCTGGGCGCGCTGCGTTGATTGCATGATGTGTTGTTGGCGAGCTGGCGGGTGCGTGTGTGCGCCGCTCGGCTTGCGGCGCATGATGCATCTGTCAGCCCGCGCGTCGCCGGCGGGCGTTGAGGACAGCGGCAGCTGAGGCCTGGCTAGCAAGTGTCGCGGGATGCTGGGCGGGCACGCGCCGCCGTTCCCTTGCTGCACGTGACGCTTTGACCGACGCAATCGTTGCCTGTGGGCGGCGGCGTGCAAGGCCTATTGTCCAAGAGGCTGCAGCGATTCGTGGGGAAAGTAAAATCGCTGTTGATTCGTGCGGGTGGAGACGCCGCAGTCGGCCACACTGCCTTGCGGGCGGCCGCCTCCTGCACCAATGCATGCGGGAATCCAGTCAGAGCGTTTCAATTTTTGGAGGGTCTCAGACGTCCTCCACTAATTTTACTGTGAAGGCACTCACTGCTCACGTCTGGATGAGACACAAGGGAAAGCTTTCCAGGCTACTCCTGTAAAAACCAACCATCCTTGGGAATGGACCAAGCCACACCAAGTGCGACACCAAACCATCAGGCGTGAGGCAGCTTGCTTGCAGGAGGGCTGTGTCTTGCAGTCGTGGATTGAGATCCTAAGGCATGCAAGAGACGTCTGGCACATGACGGGACCGCTCAGGGCCAAGGTGCATTGCAAGAGCGCAGCAGCAGCGCCACAAGCAGCAGGAGCGCAGCACCACCAGCAGAAGCAGTGCTGCTCAGCTTACACCTGTGCCGGACTTACGATTGATGAAATGCATCACCGCACAAATTAGAAGACATGTGCACGGGACCTGCAGCAGCAGCTCTCCGCGAATCCTCGCGGCTGCTGCACACTTTGGGCGCGGTCAAACCCGGGTCCACTCGCCCCACCAAGGTTCATGATCTATGTCTGAGCCCTACTTGGCGCGCTCGCAGGCCCTCCAGCGGTCTATATTGTCAAATCAGACCGACCCATCAACCGACCTTCGCATTTCCCGCAGCTTCGCAAAGCTTTCGCCTTGCTGTTTTCCGCTCGCTTGGCCTCAAATAGCGCCCTCACGCCCCATAATTCATTCGTTGCTCAAAGCAACTTTGATCATTTCTCCCCCGCAGCCGCAGCGAGACTACAACCAGTACGCAGAGTACTCAGCACCCCTTTGCAACCCTAGGTGAAGGCCCCCAAGCTGTACGCCAAGCCTCCACCCGGCATCCGACCGTCAAGCTGTTCGGCTTTGCCCGTGAGCCTTATCACGGGCGCAAATCCCCCCTCTGGATTGATTGTTCCCAAGCTTCGGCTGGGTCAATGAGGATCCCGCACGCTGTGCGGGCAGGTACGTTGCCGCAGGTCGACTCAAGCTGGATGGACCTGACTACGGGGCGGCGGCGTTCAAAGCGCCTACCCGCTCTGACTGGGTTGCATTGTCTGATGTATGGGAATCAACTGGATATTGCATGGACAGCAGCAGCAGCAGCAGCAGCAGCAGCACATCCTGGGGATCGTGCCTGCACGCCTTTGCAGCTGGACAGCGCGCCTCCTCGCTGTCGGCGCTGCCCGGCCCCAGCTCAGCCAACTCAGAAATGCACACAGAACGCCACCACTGGGCGGCCTCCTGACTGGATATCACTCTGTGTTGAGCAGTGCGAGCCGCGTTTGCCGCCATCGTATGAGCAGTTGCAGGTGTTGGTTGAAATTTCCAGCCAAGAGGTATTGTGCTTGGTGGTTCACGTCACCAAACATTTATGCTGACTTCAGATGGTGAAGACGAAAGTGGGCAAAAGCAAAAATAACAACGCGTGACCAAGCCATGAGGGGGCCTCCGCTAATGCACTATCAAGTATTCACAGGCAGCAAGCCTGCGGCCAGGGCCCACCTCTGCCTCTTCTCCCGGCAGCTGCCCCCCAGCCGCCTGATCCTCCATTACCAACATGGAACAGACCCAGCAGCAGCAGACCATCATCCTGGTCAGCGCGCCAACCATCGCTGCTGCCGCCACCGCCGTTCAGCACGAGCTGTCGGCCGGTGCCGTGGCCACCGCTGCCGCACACCTCATTCCCGAAGCCCCCTGTGCTGCGTTCAACACTGCCGCGGCGCTGCCGCTCACACCGTGGCGGCCGCCGCCCGCCCATGGCCGCACGAGCTAGTTCAAGCGCACGTCGCGCCACGCGCCGTCGACGCGCCGCATCAGATCAGCCGGCAAGTTCTCCTCTGCCATATAACAGCCTTTTCACCCCGTGACGCATCGCGCCTGCGCAACCACAGCCAGCTGATCCTTGCTCATTGTGCTCCAACAGCGCCGCCACACCCGTCGCGGCTTGGGGGGCTCCAGCAGCCACCCAGCCGAGGCGCCGGCGCTCACAGTGCCAAGCGCAATGAGCGCCCACTGGCAGCGCATGACCTGCTGCGCCCGCAGTCCTGCGGCTTTGGCCAGGGCCACGACGGGTGAGGCGGTGGCAAGCAGCCACGGTGGGGGCACATGGCCTTTGCGGGCGCAAGAGAAGCGGAGGAATGGCAGAGCTGTTGGGGCAGGCGAGAGCGGCAGCCAGCTCTCTGTGTGGGGCCGCAGAGCTGCCATCAATTGGCACAGGGGTTACGCAAGGCGCTGGCCAACAACCTGCGTAAAACCAGGAGGTAGAGACTTGTTGGCCTCCTTACCAATGACTGCACACAGCCAGCTGTGCCTGGGGCGCGCGGCTGCGGATGTCGACATGTCGACAACGCGCACCTCTAACAGCTAGCCAGTTTGCAAACAACCCCTACCCCTTTCACTTGTTTCCCTCAACGTGCTCACAATCGAGGCATGGCGGGTCTCCATGCGTATTAATCACAGCTTGGAAGATTCAAAGGGCACCCACCTGCTCTCCAGCAGGGTGGAAGCTGCATGTTGCCAGGGCCTCCAGCAGCGCCAAGGCTTCCCCCCAGGACGCACGCCCCTCGATCTGCGGCAGCAGCGCCGCCGCCAGCACTCGCAGCTTCGAGGGTGGCGGCAGGAAGCCGCACCTGCGCTTGCAGCAGGCGACCGGCGGCGCCGGGGTCCAGTGAGCATGGGGCGCGAGACCTCCCAGGTGCTGCAAGGCCAAGGGGCCCTGGTGGTGGTGCTCGCGGGAGGAGGCGGTGCCCTTGCAGACCTGTGTGCCTGGTGGTACAGGTCATGTATGCGTGGCATCCAGCGCCATGACAACATCCTCTCTAGAGTCAAGAGCGAAATGAGGCATGGGTGATGCGTTTCACAGGCTGCGCACATTGAGATGGTGCTGCAGGATCAAGCAACTCACGCCATTTCCGAGGACTTGTCAATTGCAACGCAATGCGCAAAGCAGGGTAAACCGCTCAGTCGTGCGCAGCGCCTCAGTCTGCCTGGCGCATACGGCGCGGATGTGCTCCGGCACTGCAACACTGGTGCGATGGAGGCCTTCAAACGCCGCCACCAGCCACAACTGGTCGGCAGCGCAGCTGCGGGTTGGAAGGGGAGGGAGGCACAGGAGGGGCCCCAAGGAAACTGCACAGTGCTGCATGGCCACTCAAAATCACGGCTCACAGACTGAAGCACTGCTGCAGCCGTGTCAGCGCTGCAGTCCACGCCGCGCCTGAGCAACAGGCAGCGGCTGCATTCCAACCAGCGCTCCAGAAGCTCGTCAGCACCAACAGACCCAGAATCAGCACCAGCAACTGGCGTCGATTGCAGCTGCAAGTACTCAGACTTGTCTTCCCTTCGCAGGCCGCCCATCCATTGGCAACTGTGTGGCGCCTGCATGTCCTGCTAATGATACCGGTACAGCTCGAGCTGGGAACTGGAGCGCCAACGCCGTTGACACATATAGCACGATGTCGACGTCGCTGCAGGCACGCAATACATGACCTATCACCCATTTTATGTTGATATTCGCCGACCCTCATTCAGACAAGCGCCGGGCGTTGAAGTCTGATCTGCGTGCGTCGTTGCGACAATGGAAAGAGTCATGAGGCTGATAAGTAAACTAGTCACTGGTATCTGGCACAGCAGCTTGCCTTGAGAGCGTCGGAGCGCGACAAACTGCCCAGTGACCCAGTTTTGTAAGGTCGTGGTGACTTTCCATCAGATGCCTCGTTACACCGACGCGATCACGTTTATTATGCTTCATCAATCATGCAGCACGTTCTCATCAGATTCGGATACATCCGAAGCCTGCTGCATTTTCGATCTCCTGGGCGTGCACCACGTGAATGAGATGGCATTGATAGAAATGGCACTAGATTGTGTGACGATCGACGCCACCTGCGCCGTTGACATGGCATTAGCGCGACCGGCGCAACCTGCTCGGACACAACCGTGAAAACCGGGTGCAGGACTGCAAAAAACGGGACGGCGACTGGGGCGACTCCTGGACCAAAGCAAGATGACTGGCACAGTATGTGGTGTGTCACCAATGGCAGCGCCGCAGCCAGTTGCAGGTACGCAGCCTGCATAGCTGAGCACTTGTTGACATGAGCCGTTGCAAATGAGCATGGCGGCAAGGGGGCGGTGTGATGGGTTGCACCATCACGTGTGCAGGCCAGCGCTGGCCAGGAGCATGGTGGCGAGGTCACAAAGGTCGCAGACGCCGTCGTCTCAACCAGTAGCTGGTGACCGGCCCTGGCACGCAACACCTTCCCCAGTGAGCTGCCCCGCTTTTGCAAGCACCCATGCATGCGCATGCATGTGGGTACCAGTCTTGATATGGCCAGATGCTTGTTTCTATCCTGATTTGACCAGCTGGAGCTTTCCTTACGGCATGTAGTCCTGCCTGCGCATGGCAGCGGCACCCTCTACTTGAATTCCTGTGCCTGTTGTTCCCCACCGTCACTGCTCCTGTGGTGGGCCAGCCGTTGCCATCGCCAGGGGCAGGGGCAGTCTCTGATCATGGGTGGAGATGTCACGCAACACTCTGCGGGTCGGTGCGTGTCTCACAGGGGACGCATGCCCAGTGGAGTGCGATTCTGCAGGCCCGAACATGTATAGGCACCAAACCCTGGGATGATCAAGTGGCCTGCGGGTGGGGCGCCGCAAGGTGGCACGCGGAGCCCGCCCCACGTCGACGCTTTGTGTTTTTCTCTTCCTGCAAAGTGATTCCTTAGGTCCATATCAGCAGCAGGACTACGCTCGTCCACAAGCGTACTTATCTGGTGGATTTGGCCCCCACACATGGCCGCCTTTCCAGGTACGCCAGTTTCTTGCACGGGGCTTGAACTGGCCAGAATGGAGCCATGCGCCAGTCCCCAAACATCAATCAAGGTGCATGCAGACATGTCTGCATGCACCAACACCCCATGCAGATTGTCCTTTGTCTGCTCCGCACACCAGGAAGGCATGTGACATCTGTCCAGCAAACTTCAATCCTTCTCGCCACCCATGCGCAGGATGGGACTGCTGTGTGCTGCAGGGCGCAACCGGGAGGTCGTCCATCATGCATGTGAGCTCTCGGCGCTGGACTCTCAGAGGCTCCAATTGTCAAATGGAGGCTCCAATTGACGCCCATGGTGGGATGGGCGGTTGACAACCAGGTCAATTTGGCGGGAGGAACGCAAGAGCATCATGCAGCGGGCAGGGCGGCAAGCATGGGTGCCTTGTCCTTTGGCAGTAATGCAAGCTCCATATTGTTTTTCAAGCTGACGTTTGGCGAATGACGTGATCCACAACCGCTGGCAACACAACCCTGTCTTGCCGGTGCTGTGCAGCAGGAGCACAGCATGGCGATCGCTCATTGTCCCTCGACGTTGTTCAACATCATGCGCAATTCCACCGCTGCAGTGGTTTTCTCTTGCTTTCAAGCACGTGTTTTGGTCGTCAGCTCGTTGATACCGACGCGGTGCGGGCGGGCTCTCTTGCCTTCTCCCATGCTGCTCCGCTCTAAGCTCCCCACACCTCTGAGGAACGTATTACTGGCATGAACATCTTTTGGAAGGCCTGAGGCCTGCAGTGAGACCCTTTCGGCCCGACCCCACGGCCTGGTCAACACAGCGATCTAGCTCCCACGGTTGTCTCCAGGGCATAAGATTTGAACGCAATGCGCGTGGTTTCCGGGCTTTTTGAGTCGTTCCCCAGCCGCCGCAGCTGCCGTTGGGGGCCCGCCGCCCCGCTGATCCAACATGTGCATGCAGCCGCGCCCGATGCAGGCTCGTACGAGCGAGCCGCGTTGCCACTGGTGGAGGAGGTCGCGCGTGCAGGCGCAGAGGAGGAGTTGCAGGCAAGCACAGCAGCAGGCCTGGCCATTCCTGTGGCCATCCACAGGTGGGCGTGCCAAGCCTGCACAATCTACCCTTCAAGTTTGAGCGGCGCCTTGAGGGCGGCGAGGGAGCTGGCCTGTGTCAATTATCGCGCAAAAGGCGGTTTATTCCGCCCCCATCGACTTGCACCAACTGGCAACTGCCGTGCCATCAGGTTAGCCCAAGCATCCGTCCCGCCAATCCCTCCACGCACAGGGTCAGGCACGTCGAGTCCACACGGGCTTTTGAAGCCAGGGTCGTCTTGCAGGACCACAGCCACGCCGCCCACCAGCACCTCGGCCGCAACCACGTGGTCCAGCTGACACTGCACGGAGACGCTGCGACACTGCCTGCACATTCTGAAAGGCACGGAGGATCCATGGCGTTGCAGTCTGCACACCAGCAGCACCAGCAGCACCAGCAGCACCAGCAGCACCAGCAGCATCAGCAGCAGCACCAGCAGCAGCACCAGCAGCAGCAGCAGCAGCAGCAGCAGCAGCAGCAGCAGCAGCACCAGCAGCAGCATCACCACCACCACCACCACCACCACCACCACCACCACCACCACCAGCAGCAGCAGCACCAGCAGCAGGAGCATAGAGAGCAGCAAGGACAGCCGCCTTTGTTTCAGGAACTGGCTGTCGTCACCGAGGTGCACCCCGGCTACATCATTATTGAGCTGATGCCGTGTTGCCAGGACCACAGTGACAACGCCGCCCGTCCCTGCACAGCGGTGAGCACCGAGCAGGGGACCTCACACGGCAGTGCAGCTGTATTGTTGCAACGGCCTTCACAACTACTCTGGTTTGGGCGTTGAAGGAAGTAAGCTGAGGGCACACCTTGCACAATTGCAGGTGTTGAAAGTTACAACTGGTCAGCCCTTGCACTGTCCAAGTCCTACTCCCCAACCTTCGCACCCCGCGCCCCGTCCACCCGAAATAACCTCACGCCCCGCCAGGCAGCCCACTTCCTGGAGAGAGCTTGCCAGGCTGAAGGCCTCCTGCCGGGGACCTGGACGCTGACACCCGGCGGCTCCCTCGTCACCAGCATCCGAGAGGCCCAGGCCCTGCGGGCGCTCCCCACCGCCGATGAGGACATTGCTCGTGTCTTCACCGACGCCAAGGGGCGGCTGGCCGCTGCTCGGGAGGCGAGGGAGGTCGGAGACGTGGCCATGTGGTGCGAGGCGGTGGCGGCCCACCCACCATTTGTGGACTACTACGAATCACGGTAGGCGTTAGCAAACCGTACTGCGGCTGGTAGTACCAGCCTGAGTGCCTGCCTGCACACGGCTTGGCGCCATGTGAGCGCATTGCAGGCTCTAAGTGGTTGCATGACCCCCCTCCCTGGAGGTTATTCCAGCCCTGCACCCCTGCTGATTTGGCCCACAGCCATGCTTTGCCGGCCGACCACCCTGGCTCAAACATCTCTGCCCGCAACATCCCTGACAGGTTCAATAAAGAACAGCTGGAAGCCATCAAGCGGGCCTCGCTCATGCTGGAGGGCAGGAGGGGGCCCCTGCCCGTACAGCTCGTCCAGGTGCGCGGTGCGCGGGCGCAGCCAAGTGCCCACGCGGCCGCCAGCGCTGAATTATCTCACCGGATTTACACTCTTGCATCGCGCATCACGTGGGCGTCCGGCGGCGGCTAGCTGCTGTTGCTGACCCTGCGCCGGCGTCATCAGACCTGTATCTAGGGCCGGCGCAGGCGCCTGCTTCCAGCAGCGGTGTTGAGTGCATATCACACTTTTGGGGGCGGCTCCCTCACAACCCCATTAACCCCTCATGCCCAACCTGCCCTGCCGGGTATGCAGGGGCCCCCCGGGACGGGCAAGAGCGACGTGGTTGTGTCCATTTTGAACGTCGCTCACATGGTTACATATGACGGCCACATGAAGGCCCTGAGCTCCAGCCTGGTCAGCCAGGTCATCAGCGGTGAGCAACCGCCAATTACAGGCAGCCGACGCAGCGACGGCAGCCGGCGCGGCCGGGGAGTGATCATTGATCGGTGCCCTACCCTGGCAGCTGCGAGCTATGTCCGAGAGATCCCGTCTCTCTGCTCTTGCCTTGTACCTGGGGCGTGGTGCTCTTTTTAGGCCTCATCCCTGACGTTTGATTGTCTCAGGACCCACTTGCACCCCTGGCGAAGCTGGTTATGTGCAACCTCCCACCAACCTCCGCCCTGGCACCTGCAGGCAACAGCGGCCAGGCCGCCATCCTTCAAGCTTATGCCGCCACAAGGGCCATGAAGCCCCAGATCCTTCTGACTGGCCCGTCGAACTCGTCAGTGGACGAGCCAGCCGGGCGCATCCTGAAAGAGAGATTCATGGACTTCGACCTCCACCCCTACAACCCTGGCATACTGCGGCTGGGGGTGGAGGCCAGCGTGGATCAGGGCGTTCTCGAGGTGAGGGTGCCGCGGGGCGCGAAGCAAGGGGCAGGAAAGCCCACCTTAAACAGGCCAGCGGCAGCTAACCACAGGGCAGCCTTGGGCTGCTGGGAACACGGATGTTTGAGGCGCGTAGAGGCGGTGCAACAGCCGTAGCAGACGTCGCTCCTTACGCCGGCCCCTGCGGCTCCAGCCCCTGCTGCGCCTGGATTATGAGCCCTCTTCTCGCCGCTCCCACCCCCCACTCACTTTTACAAGGTGTTTGCCGAGTTCAAGGCGGGCGCCCTGCTGGGGCTGACCCCTGAGCAGTGGGCGGAGTGCAAGGCGTCGGCAGAGAGGGCAAGCCACCAGGCGGTCAGCAGATTCGACGTCGCGGCAGACCGCGTGACGAGGGTGAGGTTGTGGTGGGTTGGTTGTCTGGCAACTGGGGTGGATCACAAGCCCTGTGGTGCGGGGTCGTGCAAGGCACGGAGTGCTGCAACTGCTGAAGGGTCCCTCGGCACCCTTGTCCCATGCAGCTGCCAACAACCAAGGCACCGCCCCTTGTGACCCCGCACAGAACCGGGGGCGGCCGAGGTCTGAGGACAAGGCAGACCTGGTCAACAGCGCTGAGGCGTTCATGCGCGCCAAAGTCAAGCTCGCCCGCCTCCAGCTGGTGCGAGACTACGCGCACGCCCCCGCCACCCAAAGGGCTGCCGCGGAGCGCGAGCGCGCCGCTGACGCCGCCGCCGCGACGGCCGCGACGGCGGGCGCCGCTGTTCCGGAGCGGTCGCGGCAGATGGAGGCGTTCCACGCGGCGCCGCGGGAGCTGCAGGAGGCGGTCGTCAAGGCGCTGCTGGACGAGGCGGAGGTGGTGGCGACGACGCTGGGCAGCTGCGGGCGCTCTGAGCTGGCGGACCTGGCCCGAGAGTTCACCCTGGTGAGTCACGCCACAGGCCCTGTGGGGGGCCTTTGTGGGAAGGGTCCAAGCCAGGGCACCAGGGCCACACGCCGCTGCTGCGGGAGGGTGTGGTCTTAAGAGCAGCTGTCGTGCAGCGGCCCGCAGTGGGAGCTGCATGCGTGCGACGATGCCGGGCTGTGACGTGTGGAAGGGCCTCTGCATGCACGTATGCGGCGCCAAGGTGTGCCTCAAAGCTCATAGCGCCTTCTGCTGGATGGAGGTTGGCATGGGTGCAATAGATCTCTGATGTGATAGGGCATGCATGGCTCAGCAGAGTGCCGACGGCCCCGCCCCCTGGCCCTTTCTTATGCAGGCGATCGTGGACGAGGCCGGCCAAGTGACGAAGACGGCCCTCATGCAGGTCCTGCCGCTTGGTGTGATGCGCATGCTGCTGATCGGCGACACCAAGCAGCTGGCGCCGGTGGTCAAGAGTAAGGCGGCGCGCGCCGCAGGGCTCGAGGTGTCCCTGCTGGAGCACTTGGAGGCACTCGGGTACCCGGTGGGTGCTGTGAGGAGGGTAGTGCAGGGAACAAGGATCTGACCAGGGGTTGGGCCGGGGTGCAGTCCAGCAACCGCAGGCCTGCTAATGCTAATGCTAACTCGCCCGCCTTGAACAAGAGCAGCCGCGCGACTGACACCAGCCATCAGCGGGGCAACCGGTGAGGGGGTGGTCTTGGAGGGCCCCCACGCTCAGCTCTCATATGTCTCACTTGCGCACTCCCCTTTTTCCATCAGGAGGTCCGGCTGTCGGTCCAATACCGCTCCCACGCGGACATCGTCGCCTACCCCAGCCGGCTGTGCTACGACGGCCGCCTGGTCACGGCGCCATCCGTCGACGAGCGCCCCGTGCCTGCGTTCGCAGGACATCCCTCCGGGTGAGCTCACAGCCGGTGCCGTTGCTTGATGTGGGCACACTAAAGCCGTGCTCAGAGTACAACCGACTGCCCTGCGGCAGCATCGAGGTTACACTCCCAGTCCTGCTGTACTCGGCATCCCGCGCCAGCAGCAGCCAGCTGGTAGGCTTGAACTATCCTCTGTCACCCTTAGTCTCTTTCGGAACGCCATCGGCCCATCCCACCACCCAGCCTGCTGGCCAAGGCCTACAGTGTCTTCGACATCCCAAGCAGCCACCAGGCGCCCAGAGGCAAGAGCCTGTACAACACAGGCGAGGCCCGGTTCATCGTGGAGGGGCTGGCCGCCTCTGCCGCAGCGGCTCACAGCGCCTCCGGCAATGCGGCCCCGCTGGAAATCATGATAATCTCCATGTACAAGCCGCAGGTAAATTGCGCTTGCTTTGTGCCATAGCCTTGCTGATGCTGTTGGCTTGTGCGTGTGTGTGTGTGTGTGTGTGTGCGTGCGTGTGCATGCGTGTGTGTGCGCATGTGGTGTGTGTGTGTGTGTGTGTGTGTGTGTATGTGTGTGTGTGTGTGTGTGTGTGTGTGTGTGTGTGTGTGTGTGCAAGCGCGAGCGTGCATACACACATGCACATGCACCCACACGCACGGTGCATGCAGCATGTGCAAGTGAGCATGTACGCGTATGAATTTGCGCTGCGTGGGGCACACTGACTCCAACAATATCAACTTTAGGGGTTCATTCGCAAATGCATGCTTTCTCTGCATTGACTTCCACTTCATTGACTATGGCTCTGTCCTGCCTCTCCCCCTTTGCAATGTTTGCAGGTGGGGGTCATCCTGCGCGAGCTGGACAAGCTGCCCGCCGAGACGCGCGCGGCAGCCAACGTCAGGGTGCTCACGGTCGACGCGAGCCAGGGCAAGCAGGCCGACCTCGTCATCATCGCCACGACGCGCACCGAGGCCACCCGCGCCGGCGGCGTCGGGTTTCTCGACTCGGAGCGCCGCCTGCTGGTCGCCCTGACGCGCGGCCGGCTCGCCGTGTGGGTCGTGGGCCGCATGGCCACGCTGGGCCGCGACCAGCTGTGGGCAGGGCTGGTGGGCGACGCGAGGCAGCGCGGCCTTTTTGTTGAGGACGCCGACGCGCGCCTGCTGCCCGGCCCCGCTGCGCCCCTGGCGATCCAGGCCGGCGGCGCTGCGGCGGGCGGCGGCGATGGCCGCGGCGGCGACGGCCGCGGCGGCTTTGGCGTGGCAGGAGGGGACAGGGGCGGCAGGCCAAGCCGCTGGGATGCGGGCAGCCGAGAGGGCACGCCAGGAGCGGCGGACGCCGGCGCCAGCGCAGGCAGCTTTGGCGTGGGAGGAGATGACAGGCGCCGCCGGCCAACCCGTTGGGAGACTGGCGGTGGCATTGCGCCTGGGACAGAGCAGGTCGCAGCCCCACCAGTGGCAGCAAACCCACCGCCATCGTCACTCTTAGGCAGGCGGCAGCGAGCAGACTGGGAAGCGGAGGACGCACCAGCGGGCCTGGGCTTGCAGCCTCCCCAGCCGCCGCCACCGCCGCCGCTCTTGCCGCTGCTGCCGCAGCAGCAGCAGCAGCAGCAGCAGCAGCAGCAGCAGCAGCAGCAGCAGCAGCAGGCGCGCCAGCCAATGTATCGTGCTCCATTGTATGCGCCTGTCAGCAACCTGAGAGTCCCTGGCGGGCACCATGGGCATGCGCCACCGCACCAGCCCCAGCAGTCTGGGCTCTACGTCCAACAGCAGCACCTACGTGCCCAGCCCTACTACTACAACTACCAGCAGCAGCAGCAGCAGCAGCAGCAGCAGCAGCAGCAGCAGCAGCAGCAGCAGCAGCAGCAGCAGCAGCAGCAGCAGCAGCAGCAGCAGCAGCCCCAGCAGCCGCAGCAGCAGCAATGGAATTCGCCACCACAGCAGCAGCACCACTATCAGCAGCCACAGCCCTTCAACGGCGATTTTTCAGGTCTGCAGCAGCCGCCGCACACTGTTGCAAGTGATTCCGCTGAACCATACAGCAGCAGCCCTTGCACAGACTCGCCTGCTGCTGGCAGCACCCCAGACCTGGGTGGCTTTGGCGGCGGCGCCATGGCGGCTGTTGCGCTGGTCGGCAGCCCAAGCGGTGGGGGCAGCGGCAGTGGAGTCCGACGCCCGCGGCGGTTTGGCAGGTTTGGTGGGGTCCCAATCGGACAGGAAGTGGGGGCATTGCTGGCCGGCAGCAGCGGCGGCGTTGGCGG